>NC_134266.1:277007969-277307969 GCF_031893055.1 Leptodactylus fuscus | reverse complement strand
AGTAGTTATATACTTGTACATAGGAGTAGTATTATAGTAGTTATATTCTTGTACATAGGAGCAGTATTATAGTAGTTATATTCTTGTACATAGGAGCAGTATTATAGTAGTTATATTCTTATATATAGGAGCAGTATTATAGTAGTTATATTCTTGTACATAGGAGTAGTATTATACTAGTTATATTCTTATATATAGGAGCAGTATTATAGTAGTTATATTCTTGTACATAGGAGCAGTATTATAGTAGTTATATTCTTATATATAGGAGCAGTATTATAGTAGTTATATTCTTGTACATAGGAGCAGTATTATAGTAGTTACATTCTTGTACATAGGAGCAGTATTATAGTAGTTATATTCTTGTACATAGGAGTAGTATTATAGTAGTTATATTCTTGTATATAGGAGTAGTATTATAGTAGTTATATTCTTGTACATAGGAGTAGTATTATAGTAGTTATATTCTTGTACATAGGAGGTAGTATTATAGTAGTTATACTCTTGTACATAGGAGTAGTATTATAGTAGTTATATTCTTGTACATAAGGGGCAGTATTATAGTAGTTATACTCTTGTACATAGGAGTAGTATTATAGTAGTTATATTCTTGTACATAAGGGGCAGTATTATAGTAGTTATTTTCTTGTACATAGGAGCAGTATTATAGTAGTTATATTCTTGTACATAGGAGCAGTATTATAGTAGTTATATTCTTGTACATAGGAGTAGTATTATAGTAGTTATATTACATAGGAGTAGTATTATAGTAGTTATATTCTTGTACATAGGAGTAGTATTATAGTAGTTATATTCTTGTACATAGGAGTAGTATTATATTAGTAATATTCTTGTACATAGGAGGTAGTATTATAGTAGTTATATTCTTGTACATAGGAGCAGTATTATAGTAGTTATATTCTTGTACATAGGAGTAGTATTATAGTAGTTATATACTTGTACATAGGAGGTAGTATTATAGTAGTTATATACTTGTACATAGGAGTAGTATTATAGTAGTTATATTCTTGTACATAGGAGTAGTATTATACTAGTTATATTCTTATATATAGGAGCAGTATTATAGTAGTTATATTCTTGTACATAGGAGTAGTATTATAGTAGTTATATTCTTGTACATAGGAGGTAGTATTATAGTAGTTATATACTTGTACATAGGAGTAGTATTATAGTAGTTATATTCTTGTACATAGGAGGTAGTATTATAGTAGTTATATTCTTGTACATAGGAGCAGTATTATAGTAGTTATATTCTTGTACATAGGAGTAGTATTATACTAGTTATATTCTTATATATAGGAGCAGTATTATAGTAGTTATATTCTTGTACATAGGAGCAGTATTATAGTAGTTACATTCTTGTACATAGGAGCAGTATTATAGTAGTTATATTCTTGTACATAGGAGTAGTATTATAGTAGTTACATTCTTGTACATAGGAGCAGTATTATAGTAGTTATATTCTTGTACATAGGAGTAGTATTATAGTAGTTATATTCTTGTATATAGGAGTAGTATTATAGTAGTTATATTCTTGTACATAGGAGCAGTATTATAGTAGTTATATTCTTGTACATAAGGGGCAGTATTATAGTAGTTATATTCTTGTACATAAGAGCAGTATTATAGTAGTTATATTCTTGTACATAGGAGTAGTATTATAGTAGTTATATTCTTGTACATAGGAGGTAGTATTATAGTAGTTATATTCTTGTACATAGGAGTAGTATTATAGTAGTTATATTCTTGTACATAGGAGCAGTATTATAGTAGTTATATTCTTGTACATAGGAGCGGTATTATAGTAGTTATATTGTTGTACATATGGGGCAGTATTATAGTAGATATTTGTTTTATTGATTTCTTGTCTATACATTTTTGCAGTTATTTCTCTATGTCTTCCTCTGGTTTCCTGCGCAGTAAATAATCCCGTACACATCTCGCCATCACATTGTACAGATGACTAAGCATCATTTTGTTTCCGCCATTTACACCATTAAGCAGGGATCAGGGAATGAACAAGCTGAGGTGCTAAACAGTTCACACCTGGCTGTCACTCTGTAGCCCCCACAATATATCAGCGGTTGCGCCAGACTCTGTAATATATAATACGGCCATCTCCTGTATAGACTTCGCCGCTCCACATGTAGTATTTAATGTCAGTGACAGATTTTATGAACTCGGAGACATTAAATCTATGAGATCACTGCCCTGTTACATAATAGTCGGGGCCGGCTGTAATGGGAATGAAATCTCCCCCTCTTGGCCGCCAAGTCGATGAGTTAAACCGCTATATATCATTGGCGCTGAGCTCGCTGCAGCATTAGTCAGGATTGGTGCAGATTTCTCTGTTTGTTTTATGATTTTTATATAAATTTATTGTCCTTTATAGACTGGTTTTCCTTGTTGGACCTTTATATAGAATGTACAATGTGTTGTAAGTGATCGCCTGTGATTGCAGCTCTGGATGTGACTGGAGTATAAAACATGATGAATGACAGAATTGGGATTGTAGCTCTGGGTGTGACTGGAGTAAAAGACATGATGTAATAAAACTGTAACTGCAGCTCGTTATGTGAGCGGAGTATAAGACATGTAACAACAGAATTGTGAATGCAGCTCTGGATGGGACTAGAGTATAATAACTAATATATAGCTCTAGATCAGCAGAAAGTCAGAAAGCTGGGTGGTGGCCACATTGGTAGTCACCCACCAGAAACAGATACCTAAGAAGTGGCTCAATAGCAGGTTTATTGTGATTTTTCCTCTGTAGTGCTTCATGGCTGACCGTTGTCTTTACCTTAGGGATTCTGTTCTGCTCCGGAAGAGGATTGAATGCAGTGGACTGACCCCGTCAGAGCTTTTGGGCCAGCGGATGAGCAGTTTGGCAGCGCCGCTTCCCCCGGATAAACAAGGTGGGTACCTGACTGGCTGGCAGTGCCGGGGCCGCCTGGAGAAGCAGATCAGCCTGAGCGTCCTCCTGGCTGCAGGTGTGACTGATAACAGCGAGGAATTGCTCACCACACAATCCCATAATCACAGTGTGAGGGACCTCGCTGCGCAGAGCCCGGATAATAACCATGATCAGAGCAGTTACTGACAGCTGTACAGAATGAGAGACGGAGAGATGGCGGGGCGGCCGCTCAGGGAATATTACAGGGTTCTATATGGTGAAGGGGAATTACAGGTGACAATAAATTCTACTACACAACAGCACACCATGTGGTCAGGAGGGGTATTACAGGTAACAATTATCAATAAATTACACCATACAACAGCACAGCTTGTGGTCAGGAGGGGAGTTACAGGTAACAATAAATTCTACTACACAACAGCACACCATGTGGTCAGGAGGGGTATTACAGGTAACAATTATCAATAAATTACACCATGCAACAGCACAGCTTGTGGTCAGGAGAGGTAGTACAGGTAACAATAAATTCTACTAAACAACAGCACGCCATGTGGTCAGGAGGGGTATTACAGGTAAAAATGGTCAATAAATTCTACCTCATAATAGAAAACCATGTGGTCAGGAGGGGTATTAGAAGTAACAATTATGAAAAATAATAATATCACAAAAGAGCACACAGTGTGGTCAGGAGAGGTATTGCAAGTAACATTTATCAATAAATTCCACCATACAACAGCACAGCATGTGGTCAGGAGGGGTAGTACAGGTAACAGTGGTCAATAAATTCTATCACACACCAGCACGCCATGAGGTCAGGAGGGGTATTACAAGTAATATTTATCAATAAATTCCAACATACAACAGCACAGCTTGTGGTCAGGAGGGGTAGTACAGGTAACAATGGTCAATAAATTCTACTACACAACAGCACATCTTGTGGTCAGGAAGTGTATCACAAGTAACAATTATCAATAAATTCTACCTCATAATAGCAAACCATGTGGTCAGGAAGGGAATTACAAGTAACAATTATGAAAAATAATATCACAAAAGAGCACACAGGGTGGTCAGGAGAGGTATTGCAAGTAACAATGATCGATAAATTCTACGATACAGCAGCAAGCCCTGTGGTCAGGAGGGGTATTACTAGTAAAAATCCTTAATAAATTCTTCATCACAGCAGCACCCCATGTGGTCAGGAATAGTATTAAATGTGTATTGAACCACAAAATGGAATAGATTATCAAGAGAAATGCTCCAGACTTCTAGGGTCATTTGTACCAGAGAACTGTCCCACACGCTCAGAGACACATTTATCAACCGGATTTAGACACTTGAAGGACATTTTTTTAACTTATGCACAAAAAGGATGTGGCCCATCAAGAAGGGGGTGTGGCTTAACAATAAAGGGATGTGGCCTAACAGGAAAGTGATGTGACCTAACAAGAAGTGGGTGTGACATAAAACAAAAGGGCGTGACATAACAAAAAAGGGGTGTGGCCTAGGTTGGAAAACCATAGGTCAATGAAATTTTTAGCCAATTATTATTATTATTTATTATGTTACAGTGCAACAATATGCCAGATGTATCACCAGCAACAGACATTCTGATCAATCTGGTGCAGGATAGGACTGTCCAAACATTAGATACTAGTAGTAAATCTGCCCCAGTGTGGTCAGACATGGTACTGCAAACAAATCACCAATCGCTTCTGCCATGTACCAGTACAACATGTTACCAAAGAGGGAATCGGAATAAGAACAAGATCATTTATTGCTTGTAATGACAAACCTTGTGGTCAAGAGCGACTTTACTACTAAATGTTATCAGTAAATTAGAATGAAAAACAGGACACTGCATGATCAGAGATGATGTCAAAAGAAAATTAGATCTAACAGCACACCCGGTGGTTAGGAGTGGTAGTACAAATAAAAATTATCACAACAGTGCGCCATCTGGGGAAAAATGGTACTACAGAATAATCTAAAACTGCACACTGCGTGGTCAGATATGGCATAACAAGAGAAAATTCAATATCTATAGCAGTATACCATGTGATCAGATATGGCGTCATAAGCATTCATTTCCATCATGTATCGTCATACTGTGATTTCAGATATGTTGTCATATCATCACATTATAAACATTTATAGCTCCACCTCTTCATAGACTGGTTATTATATAATCCCTTTCTCTCCTCTTTTATTACAGTGCTGATTCTGCCACTGATAGAACAAGAGAGCGGAAGAGTCGTCTGTGTAATATTGGTAAGGAGAAGAATAGTGTGCTGCTATAATATGTGTCCTGTATAAAAAGAAGTCACATATACAACCTGTAGTAACCATAGTAACTGCACTAGCACTGTCAACACTATTCCATAGTATTTTTCAACTATATCACATTAGAGGCTGCATAGGCGGTAGTATTATAGTAGTTATATTCTTATACATAGGAGTAGTATTATAGTAGTTATATTCTTGTACATAGGAGCAGTATTATAGTAGTTATATTCTTGTACATAGGAGTAGTATTATAGTAGTTATATTCTTGTACATAGTAGTATTATAGTAGTTATATTCTTGTACATAGGAGTAGTATTATAGTAGTTATATTCTTGTATATAGGAGCAGTATTATAGTAGTTATATTCTTGTACATAGGAGCAGTATTATAGTAGTTATATTCTTGTACATAGGAGCAGTATTATAGTAGTTATATTCTTGTACATAGGAGCAGTATTATAGTAGTTATATTCTTGTACATAGGAGTAGTATTATAGTAGTTATATTCTTGTACATAGGAGTAGTATTATAGTAGTTATATTCTTGTACATAGTAGTATTATAGTAGTTATATTCTTGTACATAGTAGTATTATAGTAGTTATATTCTTGTACATAGGAGCAGTATTATAGTAGTTATATTCTTGTACATAGGAGTAGTATTATAGTAGTTATATTCTTGTACATAGGAGTAGTATTATAGTAGTTATATTCTTGTACATAGTAGTATTATAGTAGTTATATTCTTGTACATAGTAGTATTATAGTAGTTATATTCTTGTACATAGGAGGTAGTATTATAGTAGTTATATTCTTGTACATAGGAGTAGTATTATAGTAGTTATATTCTTGTACATAGGAGTAGTATTATAGTAGATATATTCTTGTACATAGGAGTAGTATTATAGTAGTTATATACTTGTACATAGGAGTAGTATTATAGTAGTTATATTCTTGTACATAGGAGTAGTATTATAGTAGTTATATTCTTGTACATAGGAGGTAGTATTATAGTAGTTATATTCTTGTACATAGGAGTAGTATTATAGTAGTTATATTCTTGTACATAGGAGTAGTATTATAGTAGTTATATTCTTGTACATAGGAGCAGTATTATAGTAGTTATATTCTTGTACATAGGAGTAGTATTATAGTAGTTATATTCTTGTACATGGGAGTAGTATTATAGTAGTTATATTCTTATACATAGGAGTAGTATTATAGTAGTTATATTCTTGTACATAGGAGGTAATTTTTATTAGTAAAAACAAAACAAAAATACATTACATTCCAACAGAATTAGTAACTAATAATAATATAACATAAATCAGACATGTCCATCAGATAACACAAATGATAATCACTTTAACTTAAGAGTCCATTGCTGGCAGGAAAAAAAAAAGGGGAAAAAATAAATCCATGAATAAATGAACAGACTTATTTGCAGTGTTATCAGAGTATTCAGCAATCGATATTTGCATTTCTCCACAATTTTACATTATCGGGCTTTTTTCTGACCTCCAGAGACTTTATCCACCTCAGTTCAGACAAGATATATGTCACAGCGGCCATATGATGGAAGGGCTCTCTGTGTAGGGACACCTGGGTCCTCGTATGCCAGTGATAGTATTTGATGACAGTTATGATAATATAGAGGGTCTCCCTGTTAATGTCACCTATATTACTTGGGATGCCATATACAATCTCCGGGTATTTGAGAGACTGTAATCGGTGAATTGTCAGCCTCCGGGATATTTCCCGCCAGATCTTTCGCCCTCCCCAGCACTCCGATATAAAATGTGCCATGGTCTCCTCCTGCTGGCAACCCAATGGACATGCCCGATCTGATGCACTGAGATGTTTTAAGTTGCCTCTTACAAACAGCTTCCCATGCAAAGATAGCCAGGCAATGTCAAAGAACTTTGCAGGGAGCCTCCGACCAGTGAGGAGCCTCAGACTATCCTGCAGGGTTGTAGATGTGCAGTCCCTCAATGCTGGCTGGAGACAATAGAAGGTCTTACATACCCTGGTGTACAGATTTTTCCTGGTCTTACTCACCAGATAGGTCTTTTCAATTCCCCATTTTTTCAGGCACCTTATGCCATAGTCCAGATACTGGGGGAGGTAGTCACGAGTCGATCGACCCCTCTTAAGGCTGCCGCCTCGCACCCAGGATTCTGCAAAAGGCAATATCCAATTCCTGATACTATTTACCCACAGGGAGCTGTTATCTGAGTCCAGGCAACCAAAATTTACTTTTAGAAACATGGAGTCAAAAAACACCCTTGGATTTAACATATCCAGCCCACCCTCTCTCCTCTGTAGGTAGGTTATCCCTCTTTTTACTGGGTTCAACCTGTTCCCCCACAAAAGTTGGAAGAACAGGCTAAAGAGCCTAGCGGAGAAAGATTCTGGCAAAGGAAAGACAACAGAGACGTACAAGAAGACAGGGACCAGGTAAGTCTTCAACATTTTAACCCTTTCTCTATAGGTCAGCCTCCAGTTCTTCCATCGCTGAACCTTTGCATTTCCGGATTCCAACTTTTCTTCCCAATTTAGTCTGCAATTATCATCCCTCCCGAATTTCACCCCAAGGATCTTAATATAGGAGGAGGCCTGGGCAAACTGCGGCAGATCAAATGTAGGACCAGTATGACCCGTCCAGAGAGCTTGACTCTTCTCAAGGTTGACAAGAGACCCGGAGGCCCCTGAGTAACTTCTGATGGCCGCAGACAACATCTCCACCTCACGAGGCTCAGATATCACCACAGTCACATCATCCGCGTAGGCAACAACTCTCAGGGGCAAGCAGTGGGGGACCGGCGCCCCCTGAAAATCACACCCCTGCAGTGACCTAAGAAACGGGTCTATGGCAAACACATACAGTAATGGACTCAGTGGGCAACCTTGTCTCACCCCTGCCTCAACCCTGAAAGTATCACCCTGCCAACCATTAATCAGAGGAAAGCTCTCCGCCTCGCGGTACAAAGTTCTCAGCCAATCTACAAATTGTCCCGGAATACCGTACTTTGTCAAAGTCGCCCATAGATACTCATGGTCTACTCTGTCAAAGGCCTTAGCCTGGTCAAGACTCACAACATATCTCCCACACCTCAGAGCTTTACATCTCTCAAACATCTCCCTTATCGAGATAACTGCTCCAGAGATGTTCCGCCCTTTAACTGTGCCAAACTGAGAGCCTGCCAACAGTGCCGGGGACAAACAAACTAATCTAGAGAAGAGAATTTTTGCGAGAATCTTCCTATCGACATTCAAGAGGGCAATCGGCCTCCAGTTCTTGATGTCACTAGGCTCTTTACCTTTAGACAGCAGGATCAGGGAGGACACTCTCATGGATGGAGGCATCAGGTGGTTTTCTAGACTAGTTTTGTATACATCCACGAGAATTGGTGCCAAGAGGTCTCGGAATTTCTTATAGAACTCAGCTGTAATCCCATCTGGACCTGGTGCCTTCTTCAGATGTAACTTATCTATGGCCTCTTTCACCTCCTCCACTGTTAACTCTGCTGTCAAAGGAGAAAAGTCCAAATCATTAGTATCAGGACCTGGAGTTGCCTCCAAGAATTGAGCCACCTTCTCTCTATCCAAAACCTTCTTCTGAAACAAGTCAGCATAGTAAGTTCTCACCACCCCCAGGATACCCTCCCGAGACTCCTGTAACACACCCTGGGAGTCAGTGAGACCTGTGACCGATTTATTTGCCACCCGCTCCCTGCAATTCTCAAAAGGATCCGGAGCCCCTAAGGACCCATAATCCCGTTCAAGAACCAGGGATGTATACCTGCGGTACTGATACTGACTGATCTCAGATTTCAGCCGGTCAATCTTCTGTTGGTTATCCCCGCCCGCCGAATAGAGTGACTCCAATTCTTTCCGCAGCCTGAGATACTGGCTATACTTACTCTTCCCCTTCTTAACTGACAGTCTCCTTAAGAGGGATCTGATCTCCTCCTTGACATCCTCCCACCAGTCTGCCATGTTGTCATAAAACACCACTCTCCCAAGCTGGTTCTGAAATAGAGAGTGGACACAACTCCGGACACAGTCATCGTCCAAGAGGCTGGAATTGAGCTTCCATAGGCCTCTCCCAATATCAGGGCGTTTTGTGGAGCCCAAGCAAAAATACAAAGCCAGATGGTCAGAATAAGGGACTGTCTTTTCACTTTTCTCACTAACATGCTCAGCAGGACTCACCAGAGCTAAGTCTATCCGACTGCATCTACCAGCGCAGGAGTAAGTGAATTTTGGTTTCCTACCACCCTCAGTAAACACATCAGACAGACCAGCCTGTGAAATAATTCTGCTTAAGACCTTGCAGTCCCTGGTGAGAGGCCGACCAGTAGGTCTGTCACTGGATGACATGGTGGCATTGAAGTCCCCTGCCATGACTACCGGAACAGATGTAAACAAGTACTGCTTGACTTCATCAAACAGACGTGCCCTTTCCATCACCGACTGCGGTGGACCATAGATATTAATGAGTCGGAGCCTTCTGCCTCGGATGGTAACTTCTAAAACCAGGCACCTCCCCATCAGAACCTCAGTGAATCTGTGTATGGTGACATCAGGGGTGTTAAACAGTATAGAAACCCCGGCATAAGGTTCCACAGCCAGAGACCAGAAGGACGGGCCAGATTTCCATTCTCTCTCTGCTTCTCGTATTAGTCCTAAAGTATTTAAACGGGTTTCTTGTAAGAAATAGACATCGGCATCAAGATATCTCAGATGTTCATACACTGCGTGTCTTGTCCTCCTTGCTCGGATGCTATTCACATTACTAGAGATAACTTTAAGATAGAAACCTGCCATCAGAACAACTAGGAATATGAGAAACAGAGAGATGGGCCCCATTGTCATAGATCAGAGTCAGAGGTGTCCTGGTGACCAGCTGTTTCCATGTCTGATTCGGACTGCCCCTCATCTCGGTGGGGTCTCCTCTTATTGGGAGGATCGCCCTCTGGCTCCTCCTCATACTCCGCCATCATTCGTGAGAGTTCTCTGTCTAGTTCTGCTTCTCCGTCTGACTCTGATAGGACACTAAATCTATTCCCCGTTGCAGTGACCTCGCCTGCACTACTTACTCTCATCTTTGTAGGCTTTTCTACTGTGGTCCACTCACCCTCAGGCTTACGGCTGGCTTTATCCTTCTTCCTCCTTTTATTATTGTTGGATGATCGGGCAGGAGAAGAGACGACCACTGAGGGTTGTACAACCTGCTCGACAACCTCCATGGTCGTCTCAATGGGACCTGACTCGGCCTGGTCTTGGGTGGTATCACCTGTATGTGGTTGAGGCTCCGCCTCCGTGACTACTGACCCTGACAATAGCGCCTCCTCCTCCTCCTGTATGTCATCAGCCGCTGCCAGCAAGTCCTCATCAGGGCTATCCTTACAGATGTTATGCCAGGCATCAGGACAATCTCTGTGGGGGTGACCGATCCGACCGCACAGGTTACACCTAATGTTTTGGCATGTGGCACTCACGTGGCCCATTTCATTACATAGGCTACACTTTACCATGGAGCATACACTGGCCACATGGCCGGCCTTCCCACACTTGAAGCAGCGGCGAGGCTGACCCGCATAGAAGCAGATCCCCTTTTCTCGTCCTATAAAGAACGAATTGGGCAGATGTTTGGTTATGTTGTTCTGCTGACGCAACTTCACCAGGACCCTCCACCCACCGGTCCAGACCCCGTCTTCATCCCTGTTCTTAGTAAGATCAGACATGAGGTCACAATGCCTCCTGAGCCAGATGACTATGTCCTGAGGGGGAACGGCTTCATTCCAAAATACAATAGTAACAGAAGCCGTATCTGGCCTAGAGATGGGGATGAAACTGAACTTGTCCCAACCTTCAGTATCTCTCAACCTGGTGAGATTGGCCCAGAACCGGTCCAGATCAGACATCAGCTTAAAACTAACATCGTACCCCTGGCGGTCAGGAAGGTTTATGACGGCCAAGATATCAGTCGGCACAAAGCCCATCTGGGTACATAGGAGCTCTCTGACCACAAACCTCCTATCCGGCAGATCCTCCTTGGCACCTCCGTGCCTAAACCTGACTACATTCCTCCTCCTGAAAGCCTGGCCTGTATAATTGGAGTTTGATGCAAAAGATGGAGCACCGCGGCTCCAGGCATTCCCTGAGGAGGTACGGCCAGATCCGCCATCTTGGCGTGTTTGTGGACGCTGTGTGGGCTGCTGAGCACCTGTACCATGTGGTTCTGCTACTGTGCGAGTATCTAGAGGGGGAAAGTCCTGCACACTGGACTGTCCTGTGTCCGCCGCACCATCAACCTCTATGTCTGCAATATCACCAGACTCCAGAGACTGGACTGCAGAGGGGTCTGACGCCATAGATCGTGAAGGATCCCCCCCAGAAACACCTTCCCCTGCTGGGCCGTTATCACATACAGGAATATCCATAATATCAGGCACATTAGTCAGACAATCAGCGGCAGCAGAGTCCTGCACAGAAGAGTCCACATTAGTATTACAGTCAGCGGAGTCCTGCACAGCAGAGTCCATATTATTATTACTTTCAGCGGCAGCAGAGTCCAGACTGCCCCCCACACTTACAACCTGTAACCCCGAATGTGCTACTCCCCCAGTACCTTCAGGTAAGAGTCCATAGTCCTGCTGCAATGACTTGTCTCCTGGGACTTGTGGTGTCTGCACAGCTGCTACTTCATTACCATTAGGCAGGGGTCCATGACCTGGTTGCAAAGTGCTGGTTGCTGGGACTTGTGGTGCCTTGCTGAGAATTGCTGCAGGTTTTTGCTGTTGCTTAACACTGGCCGCTTTCCCGTACAAATTCCCTTCCTTAAAAGGGAAACTTGCTGGCTGCAGAACTGGTTTTACATGGGACTGCTGGCTGCCACCTTGAGAGGGTTCAGACCCAGCTTTGGCACAAGGTGATGGTGACTTCTGGTATTCCTGGAACCGCTGCTGGTTTCTGTATGATTCTCCCACCGGTCCCATTTGCTCCAGTACAGTCTCGGTCTCCCGTACGTTCTCGGCGAGCTCTTTCGCCAGTGCGCTCAGCTTCCTGTCCAGTAACACCAGTTTCTCAGGGCAGGCAGACTTTTTTAGATTATAGGCACATTCAATCTGTCTCTGCAGATATATTTTACTGGCCTTTAATGTCTCCAGTCGCTTGACCAGTGCTGGTATCTCATCTGCCAGGCGCAGTTCTGGTGCTCGCTCAGTAGCTGTGACAGTCTGTGCATTGTTGGAAAGCTTTGCAGGTTGGTTACCCCCAGTATGGCTTCTGGTTGGTGTAGCCTGTGATTTCTGACATGCTACGGCTGTTGTCACTGCCATGGGCCCACAATGTCCAGACTGGGGACTATGTCCCAGTTTATTCCCAGTGACTGTACTGCTGGTACCTTGAAGCTTCCCCGCTGGTCTCCCTTTGATCTCCTCCACTGCCTTCACTACATTTTTGTGGTTGCTGCTACCAGATCTTGTCCGCTCAGACCGTACCAATACAGACTGCTGCATATTCTCCTGCATGGTCTGCTTCTCCAGGGACGTTCTCCTCTGTCTGCAGGAGGGTGGGGTGGACTGGACACCTGCAACCTGCAATGGAGTCTGCACAGGCTGCAAAGTTTGCTTCTTACATTCAGCCATTTTGCTTGGTTGTTGCACCGTACTACTGCTTGCTTCTGTTACTTCTTTCTTTACAACTTTCTTCCCATCTTGGCTTGCTGCACTAGGACTGCTGACACACTGGACACGATTCCCATTACTGGGGACTTTAGGATTTTCATCCATTATTTTAGTTGTCTGGGAATTGCTTCCCAGAGAAGGCCTTGGAGCCTGGGCCTTGGCAGGGGAACTTCCCCACCCAGGGTGGCCCCGCCCTGGGCTATCTCCAGACATCAGGAGCCTCAGGAGAGCTACAAAAACACGTCCTCACAGCTAGGAGGTAGTATTATAGTGGTTATATTCTTGTACATAGGAGCAGTATTATATTAGTTATATTCTTGTACATAGGAGCAGTATTATATTAGTTATATTCTTGTACATAGGAGCAGTGTTATATTAGTTATATTCTTGTACATAGGAGCAGCATTATAGTAGTTATATTCTTGTACATAGGAGTAGTATTATAGTAGTTATATTCTTGTACATAGGAGCAGTATTATAGTAGTTATATTCTTATACATAGGAGTAGTATTATAGTAGTTATATTCTTGTACATAGGAGCAGTATTATAGTAGTTATATTCTTATACATAGGAGTAGTATTATAGTAGTTATATTCTTGTACATAGGAGCAGTATTATAGTAGTTATATTCTTATACATAGGAGCAGCATTATAGTAGTTATATTCTTGTACATAGGAAGTAGTATTATAGTAGTTTTATTCTTGTACATAGGAGTAGTATTATAGTAGTTATATTCTTGTACATAGGAGCAGTATTATAGTAGTTATATTCTTGTACATAGGAGTAGTATTATAGTAGTTATATTCTTGTATATAGGAGTAGTATTATAGTAGTTATATTCTTGTACATAGGAGTAGTATTATAGTAGTTATATTCTTGTACATAGGAGCAGTATTATAGTAGTTATATTCTTATACATAGGAGTAGTATTATAGTAGTTATATTCTTATACATAGGAGCAGTATTATAGTAGTTATATTCTTGTACATAGGAGCAGTATTATAGTAGTTATATTCTTATACATAGGAGTAGTATTATAGTAGTTATATTCTTGTACATAGGAGCAGTATTATAGTAGTTATATTCTTATACATAGGAGCAGCATTATAGTAGTTATATTCTTGTACATAGGAAGTAGTATTATAGTAGTTTTATTCTTGTACATAGGAGTAGTATTATAGTAGTTATATTCTTGTACATAGGAGCAGTATTATAGTAGTTATATTCTTGTACATAGGAGTAGTATTATAGTAGTTATATTCTTGTATATAGGAGTAGTATTATAGTAGTTATATTCTTGTACATAGGAGCAGTATTATAGTAGTTATATTCTTGTACATAGGAGCAGTATTATAGTAGTTATATTCTTGTACATAGGAGTAGTATTATAGTAGTTATATTCTTGTACATAGGAGCAGTATTATAGTAGTTATATTCTTGTACATAGGAGTAGTATTATAGTAGTTATATTCTTGTACATAGGAGTAGTATTATAGTAGTTATATTCCTGTACATAGGAGTAGTATTATAGTAGATATATTCTTGTACATAGGAGTAGTATTATAGTAGTTATATTCCTGTACATAGGAGTAGTATTATAGTAGTTATATTCTTGTACATAGTTGCAGTATTATAGTAGTTATATTCTTGTACATAGGAGTAGTATTATAGTAGTTATATTCTTGTACATAGGAGTAGTATTATAGTAGTTATATTCTTGTACATAGGAGTAGTATTATAGTAGTTATATTCTTGTACATAGGAGCAGTATTATAGTAGTTATATTCTTGTACATAGGAGCAGTATTATAGTAGTTATATTCTTATACATAGGAGTAGTATTATAGTAGTTATATTCTTGTACATAGGAGCAGTATTATAGTAGTTATATTCTTATACATAGGAGCAGCATTATAGTAGTTATATTCTTGTACATAGGAGTAGTATTATAGTAGTTATATTCTTGTACATAGGAGTAGTATTATAGTAGTTATATTCTTGTACATAGGAAGTAGTATTATAGTAGTTTTATTCTTGTACATAGGAGTAGTATTATAGTAGTTATATTCTTGTACATAGGAGCAGTATTATAGTAGTTATATTCTTGTACATAGGAGTAGTATTATAGTAGTTATATTCTTGTATATAGGAGTAGTATTATAGTAGTTATATTCTTGTACATAGGAGCAGTATTATAGTAGTTATATTCTTGCACATAGGAGCAGTATTATAGTAGTTATATTCTTGTACATAGGAGTAGTATTATAGTAGTTATATTCTTGTACATAGGAGTAGTATTATAGTAGTTATATTCTTGTACATAGGAGTAGTATTATAGTAGTTATATTCCTGTACATAGGAGTAGTATTATAGTAGATATATTCTTGTACATAGGAGTAGTATTATAGTAGTTATATTCCTGTACATAGGAGTAGTATTATAGTAGTTATATTCTTGTACATAGTTGCAGTATTATAGTAGTTATATTCTTGTACATAGGAGTAGTATTATAGTAGTTATATTCTTGTACATAGGGAGTAGTATTACAGTAGTTATATTCTTGTACATAGGAGTAGTATTATAGTAGTTATATTCTTGTACATAGTCGTAGTATTATAGTAGTTATATTCTTGTACATAGGAGTAGTATTATAGTAGTTATATACTTGTACATAGGAGTAGTATTATAGTAGTTATATACTTGTACATAGGAGTAGTTTTATAGTAGTTATATACTTGTACATAGGAGTAGTATTATAGTAGTTATATTCTTGTACATAGGAGTAGTATTATAGTAGTTATATTCTTGTACATAGGAGTAGTATTATAGTAGTTATATTCTTGTACATAGGGAGTAGTATTACAGTAGTTATATTCTTGTACATAGGAGTAGTATTATAGTAGTTATATTCTTGTACATAGTCGTAGTATTATAGTAGTTATATTCTTGTACATAGGAGTAGTATTATAGTAGTTATATACTTGTACATAGGAGTAGTATTATAGTAGTTATATACTTGTACATAGGAGTAGTTTTATAGTAGTTATATACTTGTACATAGGAGTAGTATTATAGTAGTTATATTCTTGTACATAGGAGTAGTATTATAGTAGTTATATTCTTGTACATAGGAGCAGTATTATAGTAGTTATATTCCTGTACATAGGAGTAGTATTATAGTAGATATATTCTTGTACATAGGAGTAGTATTATAGTAGTTATATTCCTGTACATAGGAGTAGTATTATAGTAGTTATATTCTTGTACATAGTTGCAGTATTATAGTAGTTATATTCTTGTACATAGGAGTAGTATTATAGTAGTTATATTCTTGTACATAGGGAGTAGTATTATAGTAGTTATATTCTTGTACATAGGAGTAGTATTATAGTAGTTATATTCTTGTACATAGTCGTAGTATTATAGTAGTTATATTCTTGTACATAGGAGTAGTATTATAGTAGTTATATACTTGTACATAGGAGTAGTATTATAGTAGTTATATACTTGTACATAGGAGTAGTTTTATAGTAGTTATATACTTGTACATAGGAGTAGTATTATAGTAGTTATATTCTTGTACATAGGAGTAGTATTATAGTAGTTATATTCTTGTACATAGGAGCAGTATTATAGTAGTATATTCTTGTACATAGGAGTAGTATTATAGTAGTTATATTCTTGTACATAGGAGCAGTATAAAAGTAGTATATTCTTGTACATAGGGGCAGTATTATAGTAGTTATATTCTTGTACATAGGAGTAGTATTATAGTAGTTATATTCTTGTACATAGGAGTAGTATTATAGTAGTTATATTCTTGTACATAGGGACAGTATTATAGTAGTTATATTCTTGTAGATAGGAGTAGTATATAGTAGTTATATTCTTGTACATAGGAGTAGTATATAGTAGTTATATTCTTGTACATAGGAGTAGTATTATAGTAGTATATTCTTGAACATAGGAGTAGTATTATAGTAGTTATATTCTTGTACATAGGAGTAGTATTATAGTAGTTATATTCTTGTACATAGGAGTAGTATTATAGTAGTTATATTCTTGTACATAGGAGCAGTATTATAGTAGTATATTCTTGTACATAGGAGTAGTATTATAGTAGTTATATTCTTGTACATAGGAGCAGTATAATAGTAGTATATTCTTGTACATAGGGGCAGTATTATAGTAGTTATATTCTTGTACATAGGGGCAGTATTATAGTAGTTATATTCTTGTACATAGGAGTAGTATTATAGTAGTTATATTCTTGTAGATAGGAGCAGTATTATAGTATTTATATTCTTGTACATAGGAGTAGTATTATAGTAGGTATATTCTTGTACATAGGAGCAGTATTATAGTAATTATATTCTTGTACATAGGAGTAGTATTATAGTATTTATATTCTTGTACATAGGAGTAGTATTATAGTAGTTATATTCTTGTACATAGGAGTAGTATTATAGTAGTTATATTCTTGTACATAGGAGCAGTATTATAGTAGTTATATTCTTGTACATAGGAGTAGTATTATAGTTATATTCTTGTACATAGGAGCAGTATTATAGTAGTTATATTCTTGTACATAGGAGCAGTATTATAGTAGTTATATTCTTGTACATAGGAGTAGTATTATAGTAGGTATATTCTTGTACATAGTAGTATTATAGTAGTTATATTCTTGTACATAGGAGTAGTATTATAGTAGTTATATTCTTGTACATAGGAGTAGTATTATAGTAGGTATATTCTTGTACATAGTAGTATTATAGTAGTTATATTCTTGTACATAGGAGCAGTATTATAGTAGTTATATTCTTGTACATAGGAGCAGTATTATAGTATTTATATTCTTGTACATAGGAGTAGTATTATAGTAGTTATATTCTTGTACATAGGAGCAGTATTATAGTAGTTATATTCTTGTACATAGGAGTAGTATTATAGTAGTTATATTCTTGTACATAGGAGCAGTATTATAGTAGTTATATTCTTGTACATAGGAGTAGTATTATAGTAGTTATATTCTTGTACATAGGAGCAGTATTATAGTAGTTATATTCTTGTACATAGGAGCAGTATTATAGTAGTTATATTCTTGTACATAGGAGTAGTATTATAGTAGGTATATTCTTGTACATAGTAGTATTATAGTAGTTATATTCTTGTACATAGGAGTAGTATTATAGTAGTTATATTCTTGTACATAGGAGTAGTATTATAGTAGGTATATTCTTGTACATAGTAGTATTATAGTAGTTATATTCTTGTACATAGGAGCAGTATTATAGTGGTTATATTCTTGTACATAGGGGCAGTATTATAGTAGTTATATTCTTGTACATAGGAGTAGTATTATAGTAGTTATATTCTTGTACATAGGAGCAGTATTATAGTAGTATATTCTTGTACATAGGAGGTAGTATTATAGTAGTTATATTCTTGTAGATAGGAGTAGTATATAGTAGTTATATTCTTGTACATAGGAGGTAGTATTATAGTAGTTATATTCTTGTACATAGTAGTATTATAGTAGTATATTCTTGTACATAGGAGGTAGTATTACAGTAGTTATATTCTTGTACATAGGAGGTAGTATTATAGTAGTTATATTCTTGTACATAGGAGTAGTATTATAGTAGTTATATTCTTGTACATAGGTGTAGTATTATAGTAGTTATATTCTTGTACATAGGAGCAGTATTATTGTAGTATATTCTTGTACATAGGGGGTAGTATTATAGTAGTTATATTCTTGTACATAGGAGTAGTATTATAGTAGTTATATTCTTGTACATAGGAGTAGTATTATAGTAGTTATATTCTTGTACATAGGAGGTAGTATTATAGTAGTTATATTCTTGTACATAGGAGTAGTATTATAGTAGTTATATTCTTGTACATAGGTGTAGTATTATAGTAGTTATATTCTTGTACATAGGAGCAGTATTATTGTAGTATATTCTTGTACATAGGGGGTAGTATTATAGTAGTTATATTCTTGTACATAGGAGTAGTATTATAGTAGTTATATTCTTGTACATAGGAGCAGTATTATAGTAGTTATATTCTTGTACATAGGAGTAGTATTATAGTAGTTATATTCTTGTACATAGGAGCAGTATTATAGTAGTTATATTCTTGTACATAGGAGTAGTATATAGTAGTTATATTCTTGTACATAGGAGTAGTATTATAGTAGTATATTCTTGAACATAGGAGTAGTATTATAGTAGTTATATTCTTGTACATAGGAGTAGTATTATAGTAGTTATATTCTTGTACATAGGAGTATTATAGTAGTTATATTCTTGTACATAGGAGCAGTATTATAGTAGTATATTCTTGTACATAGGAGTAGTATTATAGTAGTTATATTCTTGTACATAGGAGCAGTATTATAGTAGTTATATTCTTGTACATAGGGGCAGTATTATAGTAGTTATATTCTTGTACATAGGAGCAGTATTATAGTAGTTATATTCTTGTACATAGGAGTAGTATTATAGTAGTTATATTCTTGTACATAGGAGCAGTATTATAGTAGTTATATTCTTGTACATAGGAGCAGTATTATAGTAGTTATATTCTTGTACATAGGAGGTAGTATTATAGTAGTTATATTCTTGTACATAGGAGTAGTATTATAGTAGTTATATTCTTGTACATAGGAGCAGTATTATAGTAGTTATATTCTTGTAGATAGGAGTAGTATTATAGTAGCTATATTCTTGTACATAGGAGCAGTATTATAGTAGTTATATTCTTATACATAGGAGTAGTATTATAGTAGTTATATTCTTGTACATAGGAGTAGTATTATAGTAGTTATATTCTTGTACATAGGAGGTAGTATTATAGTAGTTATATTCTTGTGCATAGGAGTAGTATTATAGTAGTTATATTCTTGTGCATAGGAGTAGTATTATAGTAGTTATATTCTTGTACATTGGAGTAGTATTATATAGTCATTGTTTCTGGCGGTATATAAGCGCACTCGGTGAGTCTTCTGTGACTCTTTCTTGCCTCCTCCCCCCCTGCGGTCTCAGTATAAATCTTCAGTATAATAATGATATATTCTGTCCATCATGTCTGCTTCCGGGAGTATGTGCGGTATATTCGAGGAGCTGTACATGTACTGGAGATAAGGGAATGTTCGGTTCTCTTTACTTAATGGACTCTGTTTATCCACCTATTACAGTTTCCGCTCGCAGTCACCATATAGGTTATTTATTTATAGGATTTTCTCGTCCTGCCATTTATAATATTTCCTGTTGAATTAAGACTTTCTGCGCTGTAATGATGTTGCAATGGCTTTGTGGCCCTCCTGGGATGACTGACAGAGCTGTCGTGGCCATTACTATTATTTGGCTTCCAGTTCATGAGGTTTATAGAAGGAGTCGGGGTGAGAGCATTAACCCTTTATTCTACCATGGTAGTAGCCAACTATAAAACCTCTAAAGCCCCTCGAAACATCACATAACTGAATTCTATTTGGAAAGGGAGACCTCTATCATTGCACCTTTGCAAGAGGACCCCAGACAGCTCTGGATGTGTCTGGAGTAGAAGTGATCTAACCTTCTACCTCGATATTAGAGAAATCATTTCTTCAGGACTCGCTGATATACAGATGTTTCTAGTGATTGCCCGGACGTGTCCCCCATCTTGTCTTCCTCTATGAATCCTTCTCCGTAGAACATTCCTAGAATATTTCTACATTTCAGCCACCGTCTGGAGCTCAGATACAGTGTGAATTAATCACATCACATAACAACCCAGAGGAAGCCGCGGCTGAGATTTCCTAATGAGCAATTTGTTGAAAAGAAAACAAATCTCCCATCATCTCCGGGCGACGCCTGATGTATTACGTTTTATGATCGCCGGGTAATAATACAGACGTCTCTGGCGCAGCGCCATTCACAGTCTATCTAATTCATCTGCTTTATTAACAGCAAATGTGACTCAACTACAGCGCGAACCATCCAACGGCTGCTCAGGACCCTGAGAATAATCATATTCACTGCGAGAAACGTCTCCCAAAGTATAATTAATCTATGTAATGAATTTACACAATGAAACTTTTATATACACAGAACGTTACTGAGATTACCTGCAGAATAGCGAGTGTCTGAAAAACATTCATTGTATTCATTCCTCAACTCTGCTACATATAAAGGGCCACTCCATTAATACTGACAATACTCATGTATAATACTGCCCCCTATGTACAAGAATATAACTACTATAATACTACTGCTATGTACAAGACTATAACTACTATAATACTGCTCCTATGTACAAGAATATAACTACTATAATACTACCTCCTATGTACAAGAATATAACTACTATAATACTACTCCTATGTACAAGAGTATAACTACTATAATACTACCTCCTATGTACAAGAATATAACTACTATAATACTATCTCCTATGTACAAGAATATAACTACTATAATACTACTCCTATGTACAAGACTATAACTACTATAATACTATCTCCTATGTACAAGAATATAACTACTATAATACTACTCCTATGTACAAGAATCTAACTACTATAATACTGCTCCTATGTACAAGAATATAACTACTATAATACTACTCCTATGTACAAGAATATAACTACTATAATACTACTCCTATGTACAAGAATATAACTACTATAATACTACTCCTATGTACAAGAATATAACTACTATAATACTACCTCCTATGTACAAGAATATAACTACTATAATACTGCTCCTATCTACAAGAATATAACTACTATAATACTACTCCTATGTACAAGAATATAACTACTATAATACTGCTCCTATGTACAAGACTATAACTACTATAATACTACTCCTATGTACAAGAATATAACTACTATAATACTACTCCTATGTACAAGAATATAACTACTATAATACTACCTCCTATGTACAAGAATATAACTACTATAATACTACTCCTATGTACAAGAATATAACTACTATAATACTACTCATATGTACAAGAATATAACTACTATAATACTACTCCTATGTACAAGAATATAACTACTATAATACTACTCCTATGTACAAGAATATAAAGACTATAATACTACTCCTATGTACAAGAATATAACTACTATAATACTACCTCCTATGTACAAGAATATAACTACTATAATACTGCTCCTATGTACAAGAATATAACTACTATACTACTACCTCCTATGTACAAGAATATAACTACTATAATACTACTCCTATGTACAAGAATATAACTACTATACTACTACCTCCTATGTACAAGAATATAACTACTATAATACTACTCCTATGTACAAGAATATAACTACTATACTACTACCTCCTATGTACAAGAATATAACTACTATAATACTACTCCTATGTACAAGAATATAACTACTATACTACTACCTCCTATGTACAAGAATATAACTACTATAATACTACTCCTATGTACAAGAATATAACTACTATACTACTACCTCCTATGTACAAGAATATAACTACTATAATACTACTCCTATGTACAAGAATATAACTACTATACTACTACCTCCTATGTACAAGAATATAACTACTATAATACTACTCCTATGTACAAGAATATAACTACTATACTACTACCTCCTATGTACAAGAATATAACTACTATAATACTACTCCTATGTACAAGAATATAACTACTATACTACTACCTCCTATGTACAAGAATATAACTACTATAATACTACTCCTATGTACAAGAATATAACTACTATAATACTACATCCTATGTACAAGAATATAACTACTATAATACTGCTCCTATGTACAAGAATATAACTACTATACTACTACCTCCTATGTACAAGAATATAACTACTATAATACTACTCCTATGTACAAGAATATAACTACTATACTACTACCTCCTATGTACAAGAATATAACTACTATAATACTACTCCTATGTACAAGAATATAACTACTATACTACTACCTCCTATGTACAAGAATATAACTACTATAATACTACTCCTATGTACAAGAATATAACTACTATAATACTGCTCCTATGTACAAGAATATAACTACTATAATACTGCTCCTATGTACAAGAATATAACTACTATAATACTACCTCCTATGTACAAGAATATAACTACTATAATACTGCTCCTATGTACAAGAATATAACTACTATACTACTACCTCCTATGTACAAGAATATAACTACTATAATACTACTCCTATGTACAAGAATATAACTACTATACTACTACCTCCTATGTACAAGAATATAACTACTATAATACTACTCCTATGTACAAGAATATAACTACTATACTACTACCTCCTATGTACAAGAATATAACTACTATAATACTACTCCTATGTACAAGAATATAACTACTATAATACTACCTCCTATGTACAAGAATATAACTACTATAATACTACTCCTATGTACAAGAATATAACTACTATAATACTACTCCTATGTACAAGAATATAACTACTATAATACTACCTCCTATGTACAAGAATATAACTACTATAATACTGCTCCTATGTACAAGACTATAACTACTATAATACTACTCCTATGTACAAGAATATAACTACTATAATACTGCTCCTATATACAAGAATATAACTACTATAATACTACTCCTATGTACAAGAATATAACTACTATAATACTACCTCCTATGTACAAGAATATAACTACTATAATACTGCTCCTATGTACAAGAATATAACTACTATACTACTACCTCCTATGTACAAGAATATAACTACTATAATACTACCTCCTATGTACAAGAATATAACTACTATAATACTGCTCCTATGTACAAGAATATAACTACTATAATACTACTCCTATGTACAAGAATATAACTACTATAATACTACCTCCTATGTACAAGAATATAACTACTATAATACTGCTCCTATGTACAAGACTATAACTACTATAATACTACTCCTATGTACAAGAATATAACTACTATAATACTACCTCCTATGTACAAGAATATAACTACTATAATACTACCTCCTATGTACAAGAATATAACTACTATAATACTGCTCCTATATACAAGAATATAACTACTATAATACTACTCCTATGTACAAGAATATAACTACTATAATACTACCTCCTATGTACAAGAATATAACTACTATAATACTGCTCCTATATACAAGAATATAACTACTATAATACTACTCCTATGTACAAGAATATAACTACTATAATACTACCTCCTATGTACAAGAATATAACTACTATAATACTGCTCCTATGTACAAGAATATAACTACTATACTACTACCTCCTATGTACAAGAATATAACTACTATAATACTACTCCTATGTACAAGAATATAACTACTATACTACTACCTCCTATGTACAAGAATATAACTACTATAATACTACTCCTATGTACAAGAATATAACTACTATACTACTACCTCCTATGTACAAGAATATAACTACTATAATACTACTCCTATGTACAAGAATATAACTACTATAATACTACCTCCTATGTACAAGAATATAACTACTATAATACTACTCCTATGTACAAGAATATAACTACTATAATACTACTCCTATGTACAAGAATATAACTACTATAATACTACCTCCTATGTACAAGAATATAACTACTATAATACTGCTCCTATGTACAAGACTATAACTACTATAATACTACTCCTATGTACAAGAATATAACTACTATAATACTACCTCCTATGTACAAGAATATAACTACTATAATACTGCTCCTATGTACAAGAGTATAACTACTATAGTACTGCTCCTATGTACAAGAATATAACTACTATAATACTACCTCCTATGTACAAGAATATAACTACTATAATACTGCTCCTATGTACAAGACTATAACTACTATAATACTACTCCTATGTACAAGAATATAACTGCTATAATACTACCTTCTATGTACAAGAATATAACTACTATAATACTACCTCCTATGTACAAGAATATAACTACTATAATACTACCTTCTATGTACAAGAATATAACTACTATAATACTACCTTCTATGTACAAGAATATAACTACTATAATACTACTCCTATGTACAAGAATATAACTACTATAATACTACTCCTATGTACAAGAATATAACTACTATAATACTGCTCCTATGTACAAGAATATAACTACTATAATACTACCTCCTATGTACAAGAATATAACTACTATAATACTGCTCCTATGTACAAGACTATAACTACTATAATACTACTCCTATGTACAAGAATATAACTACTATAATACTACCTCCTATGTACACGAATATAACTACTATAATACTACTCCTATGTACAAGAATATAGCTACTATAATACTACTCCTATGTACAAGAATATAACTACTATAATACTACCTCCTATGTACAAGAATATAACTACTATAATACTACTCCTATGTACAAGAATATAACTACTATAATACTACTCCTATCTACAAGAATATAACTACTATAATACTACTCCTATCTACAAGAATATAACTACTATAATACTACTCCTATGTACAAGAATATAACTACTATAATACTGCTCCTATGTACAAGAATATAACTACTATAATACTACTCCTATGTACAATGATATAACTACTATAATACTACCCCTATGTACAATTATATAACTACTATAATACTACCCCTATGTACAAGAATATAACTACTATAATACTACTCCTATGTACAAGAATATAACTACTATAATACTACTCCTATGTACAGGAATATAACTACTATAATACTACTCCTATGTACAAGAATGTAACTACTATAATACTACTCCTATGTACAAGAATATAACTACTATAATACTGCTCCTATGTACAAGAATATAACTACTATAATACTGCTCCTATGTACAAGAATATAACTACTATAATACTACTCCTATGTACAGGAATATAACTACTATAATACTACTCCTATGTACAAGAATGTAACTACTATAATACTACTCCTATGTACAAGAATATAACTACTATAATACTACCTCCTATGTACAAGAATATAACTACTATAATACTACTGCTATGTACAAGAATATAACTACTATAATACTACCTCCTATGTACAAGAATATAACTACTATAATACTACCTCCTATGTACAAGAATATAACTACTATAATACTACCTCCTATGTACAAGAATATAACTACTATAATACTACCTCCTATGTACAAGAATATAACTACTATAATACTGCTCCTATGTACAAGAATATAACTACTATAATACTGCTCCTATGTACAAGAATATAACTACTATAATACTACCTCCTACTATTTCTTTGTCTGCCCCTCTTGTACTATATACTGGTGTGTGTATATACATATTCTATGTCCTCTCTCTTTGTATTTTAGATGCACTGCAGTCAGCTGAGTGATTATGATGAACAGAACCTGCGGACACTGGAGAGACATGTAAGTCTTAGCTGCATGGTATGGCGCTATTATTCATGCACGTATTGGGATCTTGCACTATAATCTTTCTTCCTTTGTTACACATCAGGGGATTTTTCTTCTTCGTCTTCCTGAATCTTCCTTATATCTTTGTCTCAGTATTTGCTATTTCTTCCTGACTCCTTTTTCTTTGATTCATTGATCCCATCTGGTTCTGTTTCCCTAAGCCTTAGTGGTCTCATATCTAGGGCGGCCCTCTAGTGGGAGGGGGCTGCATGACTGCTTGGGTCAGATGATTGAGGGGCACTTATCACGCCCCCCCCCCCCCCCCCCCCCCAATGTGCTGCAGGTACTATCACCCACAGTGTATTCTGATTCCATCCGCCATTGGGCATTGTTTCCTTAGCCGCAAATAAATGAGACCCCAGACCCGGCTTCTATAGAAATGCAGGTTATTCATTGAGTTAAATGAGTGGGTGGAGCTGTGACAACCTCCGTCTTATGAGAAGCAGAGCCGTTGTCACAATAAATGCAGGTAGCTTGTTGCATATTAGATCAGATTGATGTGGTTAAACAAGGATCAATCGGTTCTCAGAGATGCATATTATATGTTACATTGTATCCTGTCTTAAAGGGGAAGTGCTCCTTTATTAAAAGTTCTATTCTGTTCATTAATGTGAATTCTGTTACTTCTTACCTGCCAGCAATGATTTGTATTGTGCTGGGCATTCGGTCTGTCTATAGAATCCAGTGCAACAGCGCCCCCTAGCTGAGACAGACAAAACACTGATCTTTGAGTGTGAATAACTTTGGAAGTGAATATCCCCTCGAAATATCTGATACAGTTTTATACACAGCGCTCTTAGCATTACAATATCCACCTGGTTTGGAATGGATTAGCACCGTCCCTTTAAGGTTGGTCATAGTGATACAATAGTCTTGAACTGATATTCTGATCCATCTTTTCTGTACAATAGTTCACTCGTCACTTGCCCATCCTCCGCCAGCTCCTGAGAATCTCCCCAAATCTTTGCCATGAGCAGCATTGAAGGAAGGGAAAGGGAAGTCTCCGGAGCCAAAGGAGAAATTAAAATTTCATAAGATTAAATTTAATCATTTCCAGCGCAACAAAGCAGATTGACAGGTTAATCAAATGAGGGAAGGAGCGGGGGATGGGGGGACTCGTCTATAGTCTGCTCCAATCTGATACGGACAGCCCATCCCCCACAGGTGCTTGCGCCGTATTCAGAGTGAGATGGGTCTATTCATAATAAGGGATTGAGCGGTTTCTTCTCTTATCTGCCGCCTCTCTGATAGGAAACTCGGGGAAGAATCTCCTTTGGTAATTCCAGGCACCGTCTCTGCCGGACCGAGATTCCGGCTCTGTTTCTGCGCTGATTAGAATTGACTTTTTATTCGGCTCGGTTGTATCTGCGGAAACTCTACGGGTTGTCTCTGTGTAACTGAAATTGGTTACAAGAAAATGTATTTATATTATATCGGGGGCCCATATAAAGTATTCACACCCCGTTATTAATGTTATATCTGGAGCCCGTATAAAGTTTTCACACCCCGTTATTAATGTTATGTCTGGTGCCCGTATAAAGTATTCACACCCCGTTATTAATGTTATGTCTGGGGCCTGTATAAAGTATTCACACCCCGTTATTAATGTTATGTCTGGGGCCCGTATAAAGTATTCACACCCCGTTATTCATATTTTATTCTTTAACTGTGGATTTTTTTTTTTGTCTTTTAACTGTAATATCCATATAAGTCTGTGATAGGCTGTAATATCACCGGTGGTCTAAGATAAGATAACTTTAACATTCCTGGTGGTCTAGGATAAGATAACTCATATTCCTGGTGGTCTAGGGTAAGATAACTGTAATATCCCTGGTGGTCTAGGATAAAGATAATTGTAATATTCCTAGTGGTCTTGGGTAAGATAACTATAATATCCCTGGTGGTCTTGGGTAAGATAACTATAATATCCCTGGTGGTCTTGGGTAAGATAACTATAATATCCTTGGTGGTCTTGGGTAAGATAACTGTAATA
This sequence comes from Leptodactylus fuscus, assembly GCF_031893055.1. Taxonomy (NCBI): domain Eukaryota; kingdom Metazoa; phylum Chordata; class Amphibia; order Anura; family Leptodactylidae; genus Leptodactylus; species Leptodactylus fuscus. The sequence goes on along the minus strand of NC_134266.1, from coordinate 277,279,525 downwards.
TCCCTGGTGGTCTAGGGTGAGATAACTGTAATATCCCAGGTGGTCTTGGGTAAGATAACTATAATATCCCTGGTGATCTTGGGTAAGATAACTGTAATATCCCTGGTGGCCTAGGATAAGATAACTGTAATATCCCTGGTGTTCTTGAGTAAGATAACTGTAATATTCCTGGTGGTCTTGGGTAAGTTAATTGTAATATCCCTAGTGGTCTGGGGTAAGATAACTGTAATATCCCTGGTGGTCTTGGGTAAAATAAATGTAATATCCCTGGCAGTCTGGGGTAAGATAACTGTAATATTCCTGGTGGTCTTGGGTAAGATAACTGTAATATCCTAGGTGGTCTGGGATAAGGATATTTTTAATATCCCTGGTGGTCTAGAATAAGATAACTGTAATATCCCTGGTGGACTAGGGTGAGATAACTGTAATATTCCTGGTGGTTTTGGGTAAGCTAACTGTAATATCACTGGTGGTCTTGGGTAAGATAATTTGGTACTATTCCGTTATCGGGCCAGCAGCAGCGCATTTCAGCACCAGCTTTCGGGACAGCAGTTCAGTTCAGCAGCGGGAATTACAATGACATCCGAGGACTGCTGGCCCGATGCTTGTGCCCAGTAGCCAGTACATCAATGACCCCCCCTCCATCTCCTCCTCCTTCCAGTGCTGCCCCCCAGCTCTCCTTACATCTACCCCGTACCCTCTCCCCGCCACATGACTAAGCCGATGCTGGCCCGATGATAGAGGCCGTGCTTGTGTGTAGTAGGCAGTACATCGATCGATGCCCTCATCCTCCTCTTCCTTCCAGTGCTGCCCCCCAGCTCTTCTTACATCTGCCCCGTACCCTCTCCCTGTAATAGGCCTCACCGTAAATCTTGAGCAATGAATGCTACTAGATAGCCGCCGGACGCTGCAGAAAGTTTGTCCCTCCGGCTCGCTGTAGCTCACCGTTCCTATAGTCGGCGTGTTTCTTGTCAGGGCCTGGATTGAGCCCCGGTGTCTTTCCTTTCGGTCTCGGTACTAGCGCTGAGGTGAGGCCTAGTCGTGTGGCGGGGAGAGGGTACGGGGAAGATGTAAGGAGAGCTGGGGGGCAGCACTGGCAGGAGGAGAAGGATGGGGGAGGGGGGTCATCGATGTACTGGTTACTGGGCACAAGCATCGGGCCAGCAGTCCTCGGATGTCATTGTAATTCCCGCTGCTGAACTGCTGTCCCGAAAGCTGCTGCTGAACTGCGCTGCTGCTGGCCCGATAACGGAATAGTACCGATAATTTTAATATCCCTGGTGGTCTAGGGTGAGATAACTGTAATATCCCTGGTGGTCTTGGGTAAGATAACTATAATATCCCTGGTGGTCTTGGGTAAGATAACTGTAATATCTCAGGTGGTCTTGGGTAAGATAACTATAATATCCCTGGTAGTCTTGGGTAAGATAACTGTAATACTCCTGGTGGTCTTGGGTAAGATAACTGTAATATTCCTGGTGGTCTTGGGTAAGATAACTGTAATATTCCTGGTGGTCTTGGGTAAGATAACTGTAATACTCCTGGTGGTCTTGGGTAAGATAACTGTAATATTCCTGGTGGTCTAGGATAAGATAACTGTAATATCCCTGGTGGTCTTGGGTAAGATAACTGTAATATTCCTGGTGGTCTAGGATAAGATAACTGTAATATCCCTGGCGGTCTTGGATAAGATAACTGTAATATCCCTGGCGGTCTAGGATAAGATAACTGTAATATCCCTGGTGGTCTAGGATAAGATAACTGTAATATCCCTGGTGGTCTTGGGTAAGATAACTGTAATATCCCTGGCGGTCTAGGATAAGATAACTGTAATATCCCTGACGGTCTAGGATAAGATACCTGTAATATCCCTGGCGGTCTAGGATGAGATAACTGTAATATCCCAGGTGGTCTAGGGTGAGATAACTGTAATATCCCAGGTGGTCTAGGATAAGATAACTGTAATATCCCAGGGGGTCTAGGGTGAGATAACTGTTATATTCCTGGAAGGCTTGTCTCTCTGACTTCTGGTTGATCACAGCTCATATGATTGTGTTTCACAGATGGTGGTGGCGTGTAAACGGGTGCTGGCGGTGCAGAAGTTACAGCCGTGGCCCCAAGTCAGTCTGTCAGCGGGTTCTTCAGAGAAGTCATTGGTCAAACCAGAACCTGTGCAGAAAGAAAGTTATGATGAACTGGACCAGAAGATCCTGCAGTTATGTGGTAAGGGACGTTCCCTAAACTTCTGTCCATTCTGAGTGTCCTGGGTCATGTATAGAACATTGTATCTGCTAGGAAGACTCACAGCTTTGTAGTCAGGACAGTAATGGGGAACATTATAGATTTACAGGCCACATAATACTGCCATATAGAACCCTCATAATATTGCCAAATAGAGTCCACATAATACTGCCTTGGGGCCACACGGTGGCTCAGTGGTTAGCACTGCAGCCTTGCAGTGCTGGAGTCCTTGGTTCAAATCCCACCAAGGGCAAAAAACCATCTGCAAGGAGTTTGTATGTTCTCCCCGTGTTTGCGTGGATTTCCATCCCATACTCCAAAGACATACTGATAGGGAAAAATGCACATTGTGAACCCTACGTGGGCTCACAATCTACATTTAAAAAAAAAAAAAAAAAAAAAAAATACTGCCTTATGGAACCCATATAATACTGCCATATAGAAAACACATAATGCTACCATATAGATCCCACATAATACTGCCATATAGAACCCCTATAATACTGCCATATAGAACCCCTATAATACTGCCATATAGATCCCACATAATACTGCCATATAGAAAACACATAATGCTACCATATAGATCCCACATAATACTGCCATATAGATCCCACATAATACTGCCATATAGAAGCCACATAATATTGCCAAATAGAGTCCACGTAATACTGCCGTATGGAGCCCAAATAATACTGCCATATAGAACCCACAAAATACTGCCTTATAGAGTCCACTTAATACTGCCATATAGAACCCACGTAATCCTGCCATATAGAACCCAAATAATATTGCCTTACAGAGTCCACATAATACTGCCATATAGAACCCACATAATACTGCAATAAAGAGTCTACATAATACTGCCCACATACTACTAACATATAGAGCCTGTGGTTATGACACACAGGTCAGGTCGGTCTACTCTTAGTTCAAGGAGTGACCATGAACACAATAGATTTTCATTTCGGTGCCCCTAGGGGGCGGGTCTCTTTGGTGAGAAGGGCTCCTATTGGCTGGGGCTGATAGTCTGTGTTTCATGTGAATTCTGCCCTTCCACTTACCTGTGTCTTGTCCTCAGGTGAACTCTACGACCTGGATGCGGCCTCCCTCCAGATTAAAGTCATACATTATGTGAGTATATCATCGTCCTCCTCCGCTGGCGGTATATAGGTGACTGCTATAAAGGAGAGGCCCCGGTTCTCGGCACTGTCACATCCTCATGATCATCGTCCATGATTTCTGAGACTTGTCTCTACCCTGGAGTTTACTGACAGCCCAGCCGCCCCTTGTACCCGTCCCTGCGCCCGTCCTTTATACGGTGACATGATCCCTGCCAGCCGTGCTGCCCCCGAGCTGTTAATGACTGTAAGACATAAATTAGCAGCGGCACAATCCCGGCTATGTCACTGCTCAGATGTCCAATTTCACCGCTGGTCACCGCTCACGGGGACAAACATGTCACACGGCGACCCCTGAAGCCGCGCGCAAAAGTCTTAATTGTAAAGAGTCAATTACTGGAGATGAAGCGTAATAACATAGAATTCTCTCATCAAGTCAGTCAGTAACCTGCGTGTGCACAGGAGAGGCAGGAGGTGGCGGTGCTGGGGCAGAGACTATGATACGTGAGACGCTGCCCCCGGAGGTGGGAAGGAACCATTACACCATGAGGGAAGGGGGGGGGGGTACGCACTATAAAACTGTCCATTGACCTCTCACCATTGTCCAGACCTCTGCTTGCTGTCAGTGATGGGTTGACATGCTCCTGCTCTCACAGCTTACACTTTGTTACAATGTATCAGGCCAACACTGTGATCTACATAATCCTCAGTAACAGGAACTTGGGGGAAGGTGGCATCCCTGGACCAATCATAAAGTAGCGGGAAGGCGTCAAGGGACAATATTATAATTATAGACCCAAACACCACAAATACAATCCATTAACCCCCTGGATGCCAGTGATGTTATATACACTCACTGGCCACTTTATTAGGTACACCATGCTAGTAACGGGTTGGACCCCCTTTTGCCTTCAGAACTGCCTCAATTCTTCGTGGCATAGATACAACAAGGTGCTGGAAGCATTCCTCAGAGATTTTGGTCCATATTGACATGATGGCATCACACAGTTGCAGTCGCAGATTTGTCGGCTGCACATCCATGATGCGAATCTCCCGTTCCACCACATCCCAAAGATGCTCCTCTATTGGATTGAGATCTGGTGACTGTGGAGGCCATTGGAGTACAGTGAACTCATTGTCATGTTCAAGAAACCAGTCTGAGATGATTCCAGCTTTATGACATGGCATTGCATTATCCTGCTGAAAGTAGCCATCAGATGTTGGGTACATTGTGGTCATAAAGGGATGGACATGGTCAGCAACAATACTCAGGTAGGCTTTGGCGTTGCAACGATGCTCAATTGGTACCAAGGGGCCCAAAGAGTGCCAAGAAAATATTCCCCACACCATGACACCACCACCACCAGCCTGAACCGTTACCGATACAAGGCAGGATGGATCCATGCTTTCATGTTGTTGACGCCAAATTCTGACCCTACCATCCGAATGTCGCAGCAGAAATCGAGACTCATCAGACCAGGCAACGTTTTTCCAATCTTCAATTGTCCAATTTCGATGAGCTTGTGCAAATTGTAGCCTCAGTTTCCTGTTCTTAGCTGAAAGGAGTGGCACCCGGTGTGGTCTTCTGCTGCTGTAGCCCATCTGTAGCCTCAAAGTTGGACGTACTGTGCGGCGTTCAGAGATGCTCTTCTGGCTACCTTGGTTGTAACGGGTGGCTATTTGAGTCACTGTTGCCTTTCTATCAGCTCGAACCAGTCTGGCCATTCTCCTCTGACCTCTGGCATCAACAACGCATTTCCGCCCACAGAACTGCCGCTCACTGGATGTTTTTTCTTTTTCGGACCATTCTCTGTAAACCCTAGAGATGGTTGTGCGTGAAAATCCCAGTAGATCAGCAGTTTCTGAAATACTCAGACCAGCCCTTCTGGCACCAACAACCATGTCACGTTCAAAGGCACTCAAATCACCTTTCTTCCCCCCATACTGATGCTCGGTTTGAACTGCAGGAGATTGTCTTACCATGTCTACATGCCTAAATGCACTGAGTTGCCGCCATGTGATTGGCTGATTAGAAATTAAGTGTTAACGAGCAGTTGGACAGGTGTACCTAATAAAGTGGCCGGTGAGTGTATAAGCAGTAGGACTATACTGGGCGTGATATCTAGAGAGTCAGATACAGTGTGGGAGGTGGGATTGTACTGAGCACTAGACACCAGGATGGTTAATATTAGTCTGCCCAGCAGAAGCCATCCCCCGAACATCAGAAAAGATAGCTATTATAGTGTGAACTATCACTAATACTAGACATTAACTCCCGAGATACCAGGGATATTATCATGTATATCCAGTAGGGCTATAGCGGACGTAATACTCAGGTAGTGTCTAGATGGCAGAGGAGGGATCGTACTAAACACCGGACACCAGGGATATTATCATTCTGAGCTATTACTGACCTAGACCAAGGGTATTTGTTATATACTGAACCACTAGATCAGTGGCGTAACTAGGAATGGCGGGGCCCCATGGTGAACTTTTGACATGGCCCCCCCACCGACGCCAAAGACCTCGACCAACTGATGCCAACCCCCCCCCCCCCGCACATTTCTGCACACACTATAATGCCCCACAGATGCCCCTGCACACAGTATTATGTCCGATAGTGGCCCCTGCACACAGTATTATGTCCGATAGTGGCCCCTGCACACAGTATTATGCCCGATAGTGGCCCCTGCACACAGTATTATGTCCGATAGTGGCCCCTGCACACAGTATTATGTCCGATAGTGGCCCCTGCACACAGTATTATGTCCCATAGTGGCCACTGTACACAGTATTATCCCCCATAGTGGCCCCTGCACACAGTATTATCCCCCATAGTGGCCCCTGCACACAGTATTATGTCCGATAGTGGCCCCTGCACACAGTATTATGTCCCCATAGTGGCCCCTGCACAATGTATTATCCCCCATAGTGGCCCCTGCACACAGTATTATCCCCCATAGTGGCCCCTGCACACAGTATTATGTCCGATAGTGGCCCCTGCACACAGTATTATGTCCCCATAGTGGCCCCTGCACACAGTATTATGCCCTATAGTGGCCCCTGCACACAGTATTATGCCCCATAGTGGCCCCTGCACACAGTATTATGTCCGATAGTGACCCCTGCACACAGTATTATGTCCCATAGTGGCCCCTGCACACAGTATTATCCCCCATAGTGGCCCCTGCACACAGTATTATCCCCCATACTGGCCCCTGCACACAGTATTATCCCCCATAGTGGCCCCTGCACACAGTATTATGTCCCATAGTGGCCCCTGCACACAGTATTATGTCCGATAGTGGCCCCTGCACACAGTATTATGTCCCACAGTGGCCCCTGCACACAGTATTATGTCCGATAGTGGCCCCTGCACACAGTATTATGTCCCATAGTGGCCCCTGCACACAGTATTATCCCCCATAGTGACCCCTGCACACAGTATTATCCCCCATAGTGGCCCCTGCACACAGTATTATCCCCCATAGTGGCCCCTGCACACAGTATTATCCCCCATAGTGGCCCCAGCACACAGTATTATCCCCCATAGTGGCCCCTGCACACAGTATTATGTCCCATAGTGGCCCCTACACACAGTATTATGCCCCATAGTGTCCCCTGCACACAGTATTATGTCCCATAGTGGCCCCTGCACACAGTATTATACCCCATAGTGGCCCCTGCACACAGTATTATGTCCCATAGTTATGTCCCATAGTGGCCCCTGCACACAGTATTATGTCCCATAGTGGCCCCTGCACACAGTATTATGTCCCATAGTGGCCCCTGCACACAGTATTATACCCCATAGTGGCCCCTGCACACAGTATTATCCCCCATAGTGGTCCCTGCACACAGTATTATGTCCCATAGTGGCCCCTGCACACAGTATTATGTCCCATAGTGGCCCCTGCACACAGTATTAAACCCCATAGTGGCCCCTGCACACAGTATTATCCCCCATAGTGGCCCCTGCACACAGTATTATGCCCCATAGTGACCCCTGCACACAGTATTATCCCCCATAGTGGCCCCTGCACACAGTATTATCCCCCATAGTGGCCCCTGCACACAGTATTATGTCCCCATAGTGGCCCCTGCACACAGTATTATGTCCCCATAGTGGCCCCTGCACACAGTATTATCCCCCATAGTGGCCCCTGCACACAGTATTATGTCCCCATAGTGGCCCCTGCACACAGTATTATGTCCCCATAGTGGCCCCTGCACACAGTATTATCCCCCATAGTGGCCCCTGCACACAGTATTATCCCCCATAGTGGCCCCTGCACACAGTATTATCCCCCATAGTGGCCCCTGCACACAGTATTATGTCCCATAGTGGCCCCTGCACACAGTATTATGTCCCATAGTGGCCCCTGCACACAGTATTATCCCCCATAGTGGCCCCTGCACACAGTATTATGTCCCTCATAGTGGCCCCTGCACACAGTATTATGCCCCATAGTGACCCCTGCACACAGTATTATACCCCATAGTGGCACCTGCACACAGTATTGTGGCCCCAGTACACAGTATTATGTCCCATAGTGGCCCCTAATGTCCCGGGCCCTGTGACAGACGCTACCCCGGTAGTTATGCCCCTGCACTAGATATTGGGGATATTATTATATACCCCAGTAGACTCCCGTGGAACTTTAATGGACACAATACTTAGAAAGCTTTTAGGTGTCAGAGGTGGGATTTCACAAAACTCTACACCACAAGGAGTAATACCAATCCCCCCAGCAGACGTAATCCACTAAACATAGGGAGAACATTATATTATAGCCCCAAACGTCACTAATAAGATCCATTAACCCACTAAGTACCAGTATATATAAGATATAAGTTACCACAACCATTGGCCATAGAGAACTTTTAGGTGTCAGAAGTGGGATTTACTAAAGCAAGAGGATTAATATGAATCTACCTGGCAAAGTAATACAGGGAGGAGATCTATTATATCACTGTCCAATACCGCACTAGATAATAGGAAGTTTATTTATTACACCCACCGGCCCCAGGGACTATACAATACAATAGATGTCACCGGCTTCTATATACAGCACCTGTAGTCATTGGGTGGTAAATCAATGGATAATATAGTGACTCCTAAAACACACGGGCATTTACCATACTGTGATGTGAGATATGGACCACTCCATTAGTATATTCACCATCTTTCAAAAAGTATGTGCCCCCCCTATATCAGATCAATTAGTAACATATGCAACATCTAATATACGGCATCTTACTGCGGTATAACCAAATATATCACAACCACCTCAGTTGCACCCTTAGTAGTGTGGCTCTATCCGATGAGGGGGGCGGGGGCACAAGGATCAATCGCAATTTTATACGGATACCGAGGTCTACATATTTCTTGGCGATATTTTTTCTGACAAGAAAGGATTTTTTCCTCCCTCCTTTGGTTCACACAATCTCTGAGTTCTGAGCGCAGGTTCTCCCGCAGACACGATGTAGGTTATCTTAAAAAGAAAGAAGATGTCGTCTCCCGCGCATCACAAAGAGAGCGAGCGGGACAAAGCTGCACGAGACGCGATTATTTTTACCATATTGTACAAAAGGACAAAAGAAGCTAAAAAAAATCTAGATCTGGTTCACGGCAGAATCAGGACGACGACAATTACAAGGGATTGGAGCTTTACTAAATGAAATTGAAAATCTGTTTTATGTACGGTAAAAATAGCCGGAGTGTGCGGAGCCGCGCCATAGTGACAGCCATTGTACGGGAGGCAGAGGGAGCCGCGCAGCATTAATCTCCCTATAATGGTGTCAGGATATTTATAATCTGCGCTCAGCTCCGAGCAGAACATCACAACGTACCCAATGCTTAACTGCTTCACTGCTGGGGCGCAATATGGAAAGTCAGATGAGAAGGAATATTGTACAATACTTAATATTCCTACCAATAGGGGGCAGTATTATAGTAGTTATATTCTTGTACATAGGAGGTAGTATTATAGTAGTTATATTCTTGTACATAGGAGCAGTATTATAGTAGTTATATTCTTGTACATAGGAGGTAGTATTATAGTAGTTATATTCTTGTACATAGGAGCAGTATTATAGTAGTTTTATTCTTGTACATAGGGGCAGTATTATAGTAGTTATATTCTTGTACATAGGAGCAGTATTATAGTAGTTATATTCTTGTACATAGGAGGTAGTATTATAGTAGTTATATTCTTGTACATAGGAGGCAGTATTATAGTAGTTATATTCTTGTACATAGGAGCAGTATTATAGTAGTTATATTCTTGTACATAGGAGTAGTATTATAGTAGTTATATTCTTGTACATAGGAGCAGTATTATAGTAGTTTTATTCTTGTACATAGGGGCAGTATTATAGTAGTTATATTCTTGTACATAGGAGCAGTATTATAGTAGTTATATTCTTGTACATAGGAGGTAGTATTATAGTAGTTATATTCTTGTACATAGGAGTAGTATTATAGTAGTTATATTCTTGTACATAGGAGTAGTATTATAGTAGTTATATTCTTGTACATAGGAGTAGTATTATAGTAGTTATATTCTTGTACATAGGAGGTAGTATTATAGTAGTTATATTCTTGTACATAGGAGGTAGTATTATAGTAGTTATATTCTTGTACATAGGAGTAGTATTATAGTAGTTATATTCTTGTATATAGGAGGTAGTATTATAGTAGTTATATTCTTGTACATTCGAGTAGTATTATAGTAGTTATATTCTTGTACATAGGAGGTACTATTATAGTAGTTATATTCTTGTACATAGGATCAGTATTATAGTAGTTATATTCTTGTACATAGGAGTAGTATTATAGTAGTTATATTCTTGTACATAGGAGTAGTATTATAGTAGTTATATTCTTGTACATAGGAGTAGTATTATAGTAGTTATATTCTTGTACATAGGAGTAGTATTATAGTAGTTATATTCTTGTACATAGGATCAGTATTATAGTAGTTATATTCTTGTACATAGGAGTAGTATTATAGTAGTTATATTCTTGTACATAGGAGTAGTATTATAGTAGTTATATTCTTGTACATAGGAGTAGTATTATAGTAGTTATATTCTTGTACATAGGAGTAGTATTATAGTAGTTATATTCTTGTACATAGGAGCAGTATTATAGTAGTTATATTCTTGTACATAGGAGTAGTATTATAGTAGTTATATTCTTATACATAGGAGGTAGTATTATAGTAGTTATATTCCTGTACATAGGAGGTAGTATTATAGTAGTTATATTCTTGTACATAGGAGCAGTATTATAGTAGTTATATTCTTGTACATAGGAGGTAGTATTATAGTAGTTATATTCTTGTACATAGGAGTAGTATTATAGTAGTTATATTCTTGTACATAGGTGTAGTATTATAGTAGTTATATTCTTGTACATAGGAGTAGTATTATAGTAGTTATATTCTTGTACATAGGAGCAGTATTATAGTAGTTTTATTCTTGTACATAGGGGCAGTATTATAGTAGTTATATTCTTGTACATAGGAGCAGTATTATAGTAGTTATATTCTTGTACATAGGAGGTAGTATTATAGTAGTTATATTCTTGTACATAGGAGCAGTATTATAGTAGTTATATTCTTGTACATAGGAGTAGTATTATAGTAGTTATATTCTTGTACATAGGAGGTAGTATTATAGTAGATATATTCTTGTACATAGGAGTAGTATTATAGTAGTTATATTCTTGTACATAGGAGTAGTATTATAGTAGTTATATTCTTGTACATAGGAGGTAGTATTATAGTAGTTATATTCTTGTACATAGGAGTAGTATTATAGTAGTTATATTCTTGTACATAGGAGTAGTATTATAGTAGTTATATTCTTGTATATAGGAGGTAGTATTATAGTAGTTATATTCTTGTACATTCGAGTAGTATTATAGTAGTTATATTCTTGTACATAGGAGGTACTATTATAGTAGTTATATTCTTGTACATAGGATCAGTATTATAGTAGTTATATTCTTGTACATAGGAGTAGTATTATAGTAGTTATATTCTTGTACATAGGAGTAGTATTATAGTAGTTATATTCTTGTACATAGGAGTAGTATTATAGTAGTTATATTCTTGTACATAGGAGTAGTATTATAGTAGTTATATTCTTGTACATAGGAGTAGTATTATAGTAGTTATATTCTTGTACATAGGAGTAGTATTATAGTAGTTATATTCTTGTACATAGGAGTAGTATTATAGTAGTTATATTCTTGTACATAGGAGTAGTATTATAGTAGTTATATTCTTGTACATAGGAGCAGTATTATAGTAGTTATATTCTTGTACATAGGAGTAGTATTATAGTAGTTATATTCTTATACATAGGAGGTAGTATTATAGTAGTTATATTCCTGTACATAGGAGGTAGTATTATAGTAGTTATATTCTTGTACATAGGAGCAGTATTATAGTAGTTATATTCTTGTACATAGGAGGTAGTATTATAGTAGTTATATTCTTGTACATAGGAGTAGTATTATAGTAGTTATATTCTTGTACATAGGTGTAGTATTATAGTAGTTATATTCTTGTACATTCGAGTAGTATTATAGTAGTTATATTCTTGTACATAGGAGGTACTATTATAGTAGTTATATTCTTGTACATAGGATCAGTATTATAGTAGTTATATTCTTGTACATAGGAGTAGTATTATAGTAGTTATATTCTTGTACATAGGAGTAGTATTATAGTAGTTATATTCTTGTACATAGGAGTAGTATTATAGTAGTTATATTCTTGTACATAGGAGTAGTATTATAGTAGTTATATTCTTGTACATAGGAGTAGTATTATAGTAGTTATATTCTTGTACATAGGAGTAGTATTATAGTAGTTATATTCTTGTACATAGGAGTAGTATTATAGTAGTTATATTCTTGTACATAGGAGTAGTATTATAGTAGTTATATTCTTGTACATAGGAGCAGTATTATAGTAGTTATATTCTTGTACATAGGAGTAGTATTATAGTAGTTATATTCTTGTACATAGGAGTAGTATTATAGTAGTTATATTCTTGTACATAGGAGTAGTATTATAGTAGTTATATTCTTGTACATAGGAGGTAGTATTATAGTAGTTATATTCTTGTACATAGGAGCAGTATTATAGTAGTTATATTCCTGTACATAGGAGTAGTATTATAATAGTTATATTCTTGTACATAGGAGGTAGTATTATAGTAGTTATATTACTGTACATAGGAGTAGTATTATAGTAGTTATATTCTTGTACATAGGAGTAGTATTATAGTAGTTATATTCTTATACATAGGAGTAGTATTATAGTAGTTATATTCTTGTACATAGGAGGTAGTATTATAGTAGTCCGGAGTAGTTGAGCTGAGGGTGCAGTATCTGACACTACACAGCATGTAGTCCAAAAATTGTTTCAATTTTTGGACTCCACACTGTGTAGTGATTAACCCCCTCCCCCCACGGTGTCCGCTTACCTGCATCTCCATGTTTTTCTTGGTCCGGTCCGGTCCTCTGTCCGGTCTTCAGAGCGCCATGCCCTCTCTCCCCCATCTAGTATTATAGAAAAGGTGGGGTTTAGGAGAGTGTGGGCGGGTACTGGGCGAGGAGACGTGATTGATGCACTCACGTCTCCCCGCCCACACTCTCCAGCCGCATTAAGCCCTACCTACTCCCTGCATCTCTACAATACTAGTAGGGGCGCAGGGCGCTCTGAAGAGGACAAAGGACCCTGCCTCCCTAGACTAGTATTGTAGAGATGCAGGGAGTAGGCGGGGCTTAGTGTGGCTGGATAGTGTAGGCAGGGAGATGTGAGTGCATCACTCATGTCTCCCCTCCCAGTACCCGCCCACACTCTCCTAAGCCTCACCTTCTCCATAATACTAGTCTCGGGAGGCAGGGGCAGAGCGCTCTGAAGACATGTGGACAGAGGACCAGACCAAGAAGAGGAGCTGGGAGCTGCAGCTATGTAGGGAAGTGGACAACGGTGTGGGGGGGTGGGGTGGGGGGAGGGGGGTTAATCACTACACAGCGTGGGGTCCAACAATTTTTGGACTACACGCTGTGTAGTGAATAGGATCGTTTTTAAAATCCAATCTCCGAATGATTGGAAATTGGATTTTAAAAATAATCCTAAAATGTCAAGATCGGCTCAACCCCAAGTGCTAGCGATGTAGCAGTGTCTAATATAGCAGAGCTGGACCTGCTACACACTCAGCGCTACTGCATCGGATTGCTACATCGGTAGAGCTGAGTGTGTAGCAGGTTCAGCTCTGCTTCATCTCGGCATAGAAATGCATTGACCAGCGTTGATTGGCCGAATGCCGTACTTCTGTATGAGGACAACGCTGGTCAATGCATTCCTATGGGAAAAAGTCAGCTCCCGCATATCACAAGCTGACAGGGATCCCGACCAGATAGAGCCCCAAAGAGCTGGGTGAGTGACATTCCCCCCTAAATAAAGGTAATCCCTAGCTAACCCTGCCTGTACATCTATCCCTGTCTCACAGTCACATAGATCACAGTCCCAAATTAATCGAATGTTAAATCCACCATTCATCTAAATTGGAGGTATCTGTTTCCAGCCGCCAATTACTTTCTCCGAATTTTTTTTTCGATGCCTCTATTGTCGCAGTTCCTGTCCCTCCTCCCCTGCACAGTTATTGGTGCAAAAAAGCACCAGGGAAGGTGGGAGGGGATACAAATTTTTTTCTGTGTTTGCCTCGTGGTATTCGATTGTAATCGAATACCTCGAACGGCCTGATATTCGATCACACAGTGTTCGCTCATCTCTAATTATAATCAATAAAAATCACTTTTTTTATTTGTTTTTATTTGGTAAGCTATTTCTACAATTGTACAATTTTTTTAAAATTCTTTTTTCTTTACATGATTATGTGGCGGCCATCTTGCCTGAGCCTCTCCTCCCCTCTTTTAACAGCATTTAGTGATATGCTTTACGGCACAGTCATGGCCATAGGCAGCAATAGTCCAAATTTGACTCATTGAAGTCTATGGGAGTGTTTTCTTGACATGCTCTGTGCAGGGAGTGGGAGGAGATAAGCTGTGACATCATCTGTTGTCAGTAGTGATGTAATGATGGGTCAGGGATGTTATCTATGGAGGTGTTATCTTCTATTGTAATACCGTCTCTGATGTGAATGAGGTAAGATCTGCAAAGACAATCCCCAATCAATTGGCAAGTTGTGGTCTATTATTAGGCTTAGTGGCCAGAATAAAAAATTGCAGAATATAGTATATTTATTTAAATAGTGGTATAGGAAATTCAGAAAAAATGTATAAAAAATTATTTAAAAAATATGTTAAATATAAAAGCCTGGATTAAAAAATTGGTTATTTTTTAGTGACAGATTCCCTATGAGTTCAGTGTGTAGCAGCAGTCATTGTAAGCTCCCTCTAGTGGCGAGGCAAAGCAAAACTGCAACTAATATAAAAATAATGAATGATATATAATAAAATGACTCCATATTGAATCCTGATCCCTCTGAAGTGAGTGTTTAAGGTGTGAAATCGCGATACCAGGAGGCGTCGGCCGGGCTTTGGCTTTGGTTTCCAATTAGCGGTAATTAATATCTTGTCGCGCTGCCGTTTTCGTGATCGCACTTTGTCCATTTCTATGGATACGACTGACTCACGGCAGTGTTGCAACTTCAGCCGCATAGTTACACATGTAATGTCACCATGCTTACCGTGGCCAACACTGATCACATTGTATCTATCGATGGATACAAATCTTTCCTTGTAATGTGAACTGCTCATTTACTGTATATACCGCTAGTCGCTAAACGGGGGTCATTATACGAACCCGTAAAACGCAACGACGACAAATTGTAACGTTATACTCCCAAATAATCAATATTGACCTCTCACAATCCATCCAGGGCTATAGAGGAAGGGCTAGAATTCAGATTGATCTAGAATCAGTCCAAGATTTTGCTCCACATCTGAAGATTTGGGAAGGAATTCTAATATTTATTCATCTCAAATCCTCCAGTAACCTCATGTCTGATGTCTACTAAACCCTCTTCAGTAAATGTATGAGCGTCGAAGGAAGATCAGATCCCGCGGCCGCTTAATCCTGCCCTAAACCTCCATGATTACCCTTTATTAGGAGAATTACGGTATTTCTTAATAAAGCCGTAATTAAAATCTCTAAACGGAGACGACGGCTAATGCAAAAAATACAAAAATTTATTGTGCCCCGCGAGATCTAAATCCGGCCTTTGTGACGATCACAGAATGTTCCGGGCGCGCCTTCTTTATTTGCTGCGGCGGACCCACTGCTTGAAAGCTGCCACTCACATGAATCACCGAAAAACGCTCCCTCCGGCGCCCGCTCTGAAGGTCTATTCATTCCTTTCTTCTTTACATAATGCAAAATTAATATCTGGGGATTAAAAAGCCGAACGTTCCCCGCTGCGGCCGGATGCATCTATTAGCGCAATTTGCTGCTATTCACCTGAAATTGCTATTGTTAAGTTCTAACCGTTTCTAGTTTTGACGGAACGGCTCTGGGATGTTCTGCTGATCTCCAGAGCGGTGGAAACAGACATCTCAAGTGTTATTCTCTACCTGCCTTCCATTAAGTACTGAATCGTTTCTTTATCCCGCCGACACGCCGAGACTCCATTGTTCTCCTGCAACTTGTGGCTTTTGAATTGAACAATAGAGAATCGGACGCATGATTTGTCTTTAAGTTCCTGCAGTGTCATTACCTTAAAGAGCTACTCCAGTCACCCCCCTACATTATCATCTGAAGTGCGGAAACCGGGAACAAGTCACATGGTCAAGACATCTTATAGAACCGGCTCTGTTCAATAGATTGAATAACATTCTGAATGTTCCTCCCATCATGCAACAGGACAGAGCACACACTATATATTCCATTTACCCTATTCTACCTTGTACTACATATAGGCCCCTGCCGAGAATAAGTTCAATATATTACACTGCCCCCTATGGATGAGAAGGAAACTAATAGAAACGTAAACCTATACTGCTCCCTATGTACAAGAATATAACTACTATAATACTACTCCTATGTACAAGAATATAACTACTATAATACTACTCCTATGTACAAGAATATAACTGCTATAATACTACACCTATGTACAAGAATATAACTACTATAATACTGCCCCCTATGTACAAGAATATAACTACTATAATACTACCTCATATGTATAAGAATATAACTACTATAATACTGCTCCTATGTACAAGAATATAACTACTATAATACTACTCCTATGTACAAGAATATAACTACTATAATACTACCTCCTATGTATAAGAATATAACTACTATAATACTACTCCTATGTACAAGAATATAACTACTATAATACTACTGCTATGTACAAGAATATAACTACTATAATACTACTGCTATGTACAAGAATATAACTACTATAATACTGTTCCTATATACAAGAATATAACTACTATAATACTACTCCTATGTACAAGAATATAACTACTATAATACTACTCCTATGTACAAGAATATAACTACTATAATACTACCTCCTATGTACAAGAATATAACTACTATAATACTACTCCTATGTACAAGAATATAACTACTATAATACTACTCCTATGTACAAGGATATAACTATTATAATACTACTCCTATGTACAAGGATATAACTACTATAATACTACTCCTATGTACAAGAATATAACTACTATAATACTACTCCTATGTACAAGAATATAACTACTATAATACTACCTCCTATGTATAAGAATATAACTACTATAATACTACTGCTATGTACAAGAATATAACTACTATAATACTGCCTTCTATGTACAAGAATATAACTACTATAATACTGCCTTCTATGTACAAGAATATAACTACTATAATACTACTCCTATGTACAAGAATATAACTACTATAATACTACTCCTATGTACAAGAATATAACTACTATAATACTACTCCTATGTACAAGGATATAACTACTATAATACTACTGCTATGTACAAGAATATAACTACTATAATACTACCTCCTATGTACAAGAATATAACTACTATAATACTACCTCCTATGTACAAGAATATAACTACTATCATACTACCTCCTATGTACAAGAATATAACTACTATAATACTACTCCTATGTACAAGAATATAACTACTATAATACTACCCCCTATGTACAAGAATATAACTACTATAATACTACTCCTATGTACAAGAATATAACTACTATAATACTACTCCTATGTACAAGAATATAACTACTATAATACTACTCCTATGTACAAGAATATAACTACTATAATACTGTTCCTATATACAAGAATATAACTACTATAATACTACTCCTATGTACAAGAATATAACTACTATAATACTACTCCTATGTACAAGAATATAACCACTATAATACTACTCCTATGTACAAGGATATAACTACTATAATACTACTCCTATGTACAAGAATATAACTACTATAATACTACCTCCTATGTACAAGAATATAACTACTATAATACTACTGCTATGTACAAGAATATAACTACTATAATACTACCTCCTATGTACAAGAATATAACTACTATAATACTGCCCCCTATGTACAAGAATATAACTACTATAATACTACTCCTATGTACAAGAATATAACTACTATAATACTACTCCTATGTACAAGAATATAACTACTATAATACTACTCCTATGTACAAGAACATAACTACTATAATACTGCTCCTATGTACAAGAATATAACTACTATAATACTACTCCTATGTACAAGAACATAACTACTATAATACTGCTCCTATGTACAAGAATATAACTACTATAATACTACCTCCTATGTACAAGAATATAACTACTATAATACTACCTCCTATGTACAAGAATATAACTACTATAATACTGCTCCTATGTACAAGAATATAACTACTATAATACTACTCCTATGTACAAGAATATAACTACTATAATACTACCTCCTATGTACAAGAATATAACTACTATCATACTACCTCCTATGTACAAGAATATAACTACTATAATACTACCTCCTATGTACAAGAATATAACTACTATAATACTACCTCCTATGTATAAGAATATAACTACTATAATACTACTGCTATGTACAAGAATATAACTACTATAATACTACTGCTATGTACAAGAATATAACTACTATAATACTGTTCCTATATACAAGAATATAACTACTATAATACTACTCCTATGTACAAGAATATAACTACTATAATACTACCTCCTATGTATAAGGATATAACTACTATAATACTACTCCTATGTACAAGAATATAACTACTATAATACTACCTCATATGTATAAGAATATAACTACTATAATACTACTCCTATGTACAAGAATATAACTACTATAATACTACCTCCTATATACAAGAATATAACTACTATAATACTGCTCCTATGTACAAGAATATAACTACTATAATACTACTCCTATGTACAAGAATATAACTACTATAATACTGCTCCTATGTACAAGAATATAACTACTATAATACTACTCCTATGTACAAGAATATAACTACTATAATACTGCTCCTATGTACAAGAATATAACTACTATAATACTACTCCTATGTACAAGAATATAACTACTATAATACTACCTCCTGTACAAGAATATAACTACTATAATACTGCTCCTATGTACAAGAATATAACTACTATAATACTACTCCTATGTACAAGAATATAACTACTATAATACTGCTCCTATATACAAGAATATAACTACTATAATACTACTGCTATGTACAAGAATATAACTACTATAATACTACCTCCTATGTACAAGAATATAACTACTATAATACTGCCCCTATGTACAAGAATATAACTACTATAATACTACCTCCTATGTACAAGAATATAACTACTATAATACTACTCCTATGTACAAGAATATAACTACTATAATACTGCTCCTATGTACAAGAATATAACTACTATAATACTACCTCCTATGTACAAGAATATAACTACTATAATACTACTCCTATGTACAAGAATATAACTACTATAATACTACTCCTATGTACAAGAATATAACTACTATAATACTCCCTCCTATGTACAAGAATATAACTACTATAATACTACTGCTATGTACAAGAATATAACTACTATAATACTACCTCCTATGTACAAGAATATAACTACTATAATACTACCTCCTATGTACAAGAATATAACTACTATCATACTACCTCCTATGTATAAGAATATAACTACTATAATACTACTGCTATGTACAAGAATATAACTACTATAATACTGCTCCTATGTACAAGAATATAACTACTATAATACTACTCCTATGTACAAGAATATAACTACTATAATACTACTCCTATGTACAAGAATATAACTACTATAATACTACTCCTATGTACAAGAATATAACTACTATAATACTACCTCCTATGTATAAGAATATAACTACTATAATACTACTGCTATGTACAAGAATATAACTACAATAATACTACTGCTATGTACAAGAATATAACTACTATAATACTGTTCCTATATACAAGAATATAACTACTATCATACTACCTCCTATGTACAAGAATATAACTACTATAATACTACTCCTATGTACAAGAATATAACTACTATAATACTACTCCTATGTACAAGAATATAACTACTATAATACTACCTCCTATGTACAAGAATATAACTACTATAATACTACTCCTATGTACAAGAATATAACTACTATAATACTACTCCTATGTACAAGGATATAACTATTATAATACTACTCCTATGTACAAGGATATAACTACTATAATACTACTCCTATGTACAAGAATATATCTACTATAATACTACTCCTATGTACAAGAATATAACTACTATAATACTACTCCTATGTACAAGAATATAACTACTATAATACTACCTCCTATGTACAAGAATATAACTACTATAATACTGCTCCTATATACAAGAATATAACTACTATAATACTACTCCTATGTACAAGAATATAACTACTATAATACTGCTCCTATATACAAGAATATAACTACTATAATACTACTCCTATGTACAAGAATATAACTACTATAATACTACCTCCTATGTACAAGAATATAACTACTATAATACTGCTCCTATATACAAGAATATAACTACTATAATACTACTCCTATGTACAGGAATATAACTACTATAATACTACTGCTATGTACAAGAATATAACTACTATCATACTACCTCCTATGTATAAGAATATAACTACTATAATACTACTGCTATGTACAAGAATATAACTACTATAATACTACTCCTATGTACAAGAATATAACTACTATAATACTACTCCTATGTACAAGAATATAACTACTATAATACTACCTCCTATGTACAAGAATATAACTACTATAATACTACTCCTATGTACAAGAATATAACTACTATAATACTACTCCTATGTACAAGAATATAACTACTATAATACTACCTCCTATGTATAAGAATATAACTACTATAATACTACTGCTATGTACAAGAATATAACTACTATAATACTACTGCTATGTACAAGAATATAACTACTATAATACTGTTCCTATATACAAGAATATAACTACTATCATACTACCTCCTATGTACAAGAATATAACTACTATAATACTACCTCCTATGTATAAGAATATAACTACTATAATACTACTGCTATGTACAAGAATATAACTACTATAATACTACTGCTATGTACAAGAATATAACTACTATAATACTGTTCCTATATACAAGAATATAACTACTATAATACTACTCCTATGTACAAGAATATAACTACTATAATACTACTCCTATGTACAAGAATATAACTACTATAATACTACTCCTATGTACAAGAATATAACTACTATAATACTACCTCCTATGTACAAGAATATAACTACTATAATACTACTCCTATGTACAAGAATATAACTACTATAATACTACTGCTATGTACAAGAATATAACTACTATAATACTACCTCCTATGTACAAGAATATAACTACTATAATACTACTCCTATGTACAAGAATATAACTACTATAATACTACTCCTATGTACAAGAATATAACTACTATAATACTACTCCTATGTACAAGAATATAACTACTATAATACTACTCCTATGTACAAGAATATAACTACTATAATACTGCTCCTATGTACAAGAATATAACTACTATAATACTACCTCCTATGTACAAGAATATCACTACTATAATACTACTCCTATGTACAAGAATATAACTACTATAATACTACTCCTATGTACAAGAATATAACTACTATAATACTACCTCCTATGTACAAGAATATAACTACTATAATACTACTGCTATGTACAAGAATATAACTACTATAATACTACCTCCTATGTACAAGAATATAACTACTATAATACTACCTCCTATGTACAAGAATATAACTACTATAATACTACTCCTATGTACAAGAATATAACTACTATAATACTACTGCTATGTACAAGAATATAACTACTATAATACTACCTCCTATGTACAAGAATATAACTACTATAATACTACTCCTATGTACAAGAATATAACTACTATAATACTACTCCTATGTACAAGAATATAACTACTATAATACTACTCCTATGTACAAGAATATAACTACTATAATACTACTCCTATGTACAAGAATATAACTACTATAATACTGCTCCTATGTACAAGAATATAACTACTATAATACTACCTCCTATGTACAAGAATATCACTACTATAATACTACTCCTATGTACAAGAATATAACTACTATAATACTACTCCTATGTACAAGAATATAACTACTATAATACTACCTCCTATGTACAAGAATATAACTACTATAATACTACTGCTATGTACAAGAATATAACTACTATAATACTACCTCCTATGTACAAGAATATAACTACTATAATACTACCTCCTAACAAGAATATAACTACTATCATACTACCTCCTATGTACAAGAATATAACTACTATAATACTACCTTCCTATGTACAAGAATATAACTACTATCATACTACCTCCTATGTACAAGAATATAACTACTATAATACTACCTCCTATGTATAAAGAATATAACTACTATAATACTACTGCTATGTACAAGAATATAACTACTATAATACTACTGCTATGTACAAGAATATAACTACTATAATACTGTTCCTATATACAAGAATATAACTACTATAATACTACTCCTATGTACAAGAATATAACTACTATTAATACTACCTCCTATGTATAAGGGATATAACTACTATAATACTACTCCTATGTACAAGAATATAACTACTATAATACTACCTCATATGTATAAGAATATAACTACTATAATACTACTCCTATGTACAAGAATATAACTACTATAATACTACCTCCTATATACAAGAATATAACTACTATAATACTGCTCCTATGTACAAGAATATAACTACTATAATACTACTCCTATGTACAAGAATATAACTACTATAATACTGCTCCTATGTACAAGAATATAACTACTATAATACTACTCCTATGTACAAGAATATAACTACTATAATACTACCTCCTATGTTACAAGAATATAACTACTATAATACTGCTCCTATGTACAAGAATATAACTACTATAATACTACTCCTATGTACAAGAATATAACTACTATAATACTGCTCCTATATACAAGAATATAACTACTATAATACTACTCCTATGTACAAGAATATAACTACTATAATACTGCTCCTATGTACAAGAATATAACTACTATAATACTACTCCTATGTACAAGAATATAACTACTATAATACTACCTCCTATGTACAAGAATATAACTACTATAATACTACTGCTATGTACAAGAATATAACTACTATAATACTACCTCCTATGTACAAGAATATAACTACTATAATACTGCCCCCTATGTACAAGAATATAACTACTATAATACTACTCCTATGTACAAGAATATAACTACTATAATACTACCTCCTATGTATAAGAATATAACTACTATAATACTACTGCTATGTACAAGAATATAACTACTATAATATACTACTGCTATGTACAAGAATATAACTACTATAATACTGTTCCTATATACAAGAATATAACTACTATAATACTACTCCTATGTACAAGAATATAACTACTATAATACTACCTCCTATGTATAAGGATATAACTACTATAATACTACTCCTATGTACAAGAATATAACTACTATAATACTACCTCATATGTATAAGAAATATAACTACTATAATACTACTCCTATGTACAAGAATATAACTACTATAATGCTACCTCCTATAGTACAAGAATATAACTACTATAATACTGCTCCTATGTACAAGAATATAACTTACTATAATGACTACTCCTATGTACAAGAATATAACTACTATAATACTGCTCCTATGTACAAGAATATAACTACTAAATACTACTCCTATGTACAAGAATGTAACTACTATAATACTACCTCCTATGTACAAGAATATAACTACTATAATACTGCTCCTATGTACAAGAATATAACTACTATAATACTACTCCTATGTACAAGAATATAACTACTATAATACTGCTCCTATATACAAAAGAATATAACTACTATAATACTACTCCTATGTACAAGAATATAACTACTATAATACTGCTCCTATGTACAAGAATATAACTACTATAATACTACTCTATGTACAAGAATATAACTACTATAATACTACCTCCTATGTACAAGAATATAACTACTATAATACTACTGCTATGTACAAGAATATAACTACTATAATACTACCTCCTATGTACAAGAATATAACTACTATAATACTGCCCCCTATGTACAAGAATATAACTACTATAATACTACTCCTATGTACAAGAATATAACTACTATAATACTACTCCTATGTACAAGAATATAACTACTATAATACTGCCCTATGTACAAGAATATAACTACTATAATACTACTCCTATGTACAAGAATATAACTACTATAATACTACTCCTATGTACAAGAATATAACTACTATAATACTACTCCTATGTACAAGAATATAACTACTATAATACTCCCTCCTATGTACAAGAATATAACTACTATAATACTACTGCTATGTACAAGAATATAACTACTATAATACTACCTCCTATGTACAAGAATATACTACTATAATACTACCTCCGTATGTACAAGAATTATAACTACTATCATACACTCCTATGTATAAGAATATAACTACTATAATACTACGCTATGTACAGATATAACTACTATAATACTACTCCTATGTACAAGAATATAACTACTATAATACTACTCCTATGTACAAGAATATAACTACTATAATACTACCTCCTATGTACAAGAATATAACTACTATAATACTACTCCTATGTACAAGAATATAACTACTATAATACTACTCCTATTTACAAGAATATAACTACTATAATACTACCTCCTATGTATAAGAATATAACTACTATAATACTACTGCTATGTACAAGAATATAACTACTATAATACTACTGCTATGTACAAGAATATAACTACTATAATACTACCTCCTATGTATAAGAATATAACTACTATAATACTACTGCTATGTACAAGAATATAACTACTATAATACTACTGCTATGTACAAGAATATAACTACTATAATACTACCTCCTATGTACAAGAATATAACTACTATAATACTACTCCTATGTACAAGAATATAACTACTATAATACTACTCCTATGTACAAGGATATAACTATTATAATACTACTCCTATGTGCAAGGATATAACTACTATAATACTACTCCTATGTACAAGAATATAACTACTATAATACTACTCCTATGTACAAGAATATAACTACTATAATACTACTGCTATGTACAAGAATATAACTACTATAATACTACTCCTATGTATAAGAATATAACTACTATAATACTACTGCTATGTACAAGAATATAACTACTATAATACTGCTACTATGTACAAGAATATAACTACTATAATACTACTCCTATGTACAAGAATATAACTACTATAATACTGCCTTCTATGTACAAGAATATAACTACTATAATACTGCCTTCTATGTACAAGAATATAACTACTATAATACTACTCCTATGTACAAGAATATAACTACTATAATACTACTCCTATGTACAAGAATATAACTACTATAATACTACTCCTATGTATAAGAATATAACTACTATAATACTACCTCCTATGTATAAGAATATAACTACTATAATACTACTGCTATGTACAAGAATATAACTACTATAATACTACCTCCTATGTACAAGAATATAACTACTATAATACTGCCTTCTATGTACAAGAATATAACTACTATAATACTGCCTTCTATGTACAAGAATATAACTACTATAATACTACTCCTATGTACAAGAATATAACTACTATAATACTACTCCTATGTACAAGAATATAACTACTATAATACTACTCCTATGTACAAGGATATAACTACTATAATACTACTGCTATGTACAAGAATATAACTACTATAATACTACCTCCTATGTACAAGAATATAACTACTATCATACTACCTCCTATGTACAAGAATATAACTACTATCATACTACCTCCTATGTACAAGAATATAACTACTATAATACTGCCCCCTATGTACAAGAATATAACTACTATAATACTACTCCTATGTACAAGAATATAACTACTATAATACTACTCCTATGTACAAGAATATAACTACTATAATACTACTCCTATGTACAAGAATATAACTACTATAATACTGCTCCTATGTACAAGAATATAACTACTATAATACTACCTCCTATGTACAAGAATATCACTACTATAATACTACTCCTATGTACAAGAATATAAATACTATAATACTACCTCCTATGTATAAGAATATAACTACTATAATACTACTGCTATGTACAAGAATATAACTACTATAATACTACTGCTATGTACAAGAATATAACTACTATAATACTGTTCCTATATACAAGAATATAACTACTATAATACTACTCCTATGTACAAGAATATAACTACTATAATACTACCTCCTATGTACAAGAATATAACTACTATAATACTACCTTATATGTATAAGAATATAACTACTATAATACTACTCCTATGTACAAGAATATAACTACTATAATACTACCTCCTATATACAAGAATATAACTACTATAATACTGCTCCTATGTACAAGAATATAACTACTATAATACTACTCCTATGTACAAGAATATAACTACTATAATACTACCTCCTATGTACAAGAATATAACTACTATAATACTACTCCTATGTACAAGAATATAACTACTATAATACTACTCCTATGTACAAGGATATAACTATTATAATACTACTCCTATGTACAAGGATATAACTACTATAATACTACTCCTATGTACAAGAATATAACTACTATAATACTACTCCTATGTACAAGAATATAACTACTATAATACTACTGCTATGTACAAGAATATAACTACTATAATACTACTCCTATGTATAAGAATATAACTACTATAATACTACTGCTATGTACAAGAATATAACTACTATAATACTGCTACTATGTACAAGAATATAACTACTATAATACTACTCCTATGTACAAGAATATAACTACTATAATACTGCCTTCTATGTACAAGAATATAACTACTATAATACTGCCTTCTATGTACAAGAATATAACTACTATAATACTACTCCTATGTACAAGAATATAACTACTATAATACTACTCCTATGTACAAGAATATAACTACTATAATACTACTCCTATGTATAAGAATATAACTACTATAATACTACTGCTATGTACAAGAATATAACTACTATAATACTACCTCCTATGTACAAGAATATAACTACTATAATACTGCCTTCTATGTACAAGAATATAACTACTATAATACTGCCTTCTATGTACAAGAATATAACTACTATAATACTACTCCTATGTACAAGAATATAACTACTATAATACTACTCCTATGTACAAGAATATAACTACTATAATACTACTCCTATGTACAAGGATATAACTACTATAATACTACTGCTATGTACAAGAATATAACTACTATAATACTACCTCCTATGTACAAGAATATAACTACTATAATACTACCTCCTATGTACAAGAATATAACTACTATCATACTACCTCCTATGTACAAGAATATAACTACTATAATACTACTCCTATGTACAAGAATATAACTACTATAATACTACCCCCTATGTACAAGAATATAACTACTATAATACTACTCCTATGTACAAGAATATAACTACTATAATACTACTCCTATGTACAAGAATATAACTACTATAATACTGCTCCTATGTACAAGAATATAACTACTATAATACTACTCCTATGTACAAGAATATAACTACTATAATACTGTTCCTATATACAAGAATATAACTACTATAATACTACTCCTATGTACAAGAATATAACTACTATAATACTACTCCTATGTACAAGAATATAACCACTATAATACTACTCCTATGTACAAGGATATAACTACTATAATACTACCTCCTATGTACAAGAATATAACTACTATAATACTACCTCCTATGTACAAGAATATAACTACTATAATACTACTCCTATGTACAAGAATATAACTACTATAATACTGTTCCTATGTACTAGAATATAACTACTATAATACTACCTCCTATGTACAAGAATATAACTACTATAATACTACCTCCTATGTACAAGAATATAACTACTATAATACTGTTCCTATGTACAAGAATATAACTACTATAATACTACTGCTATGTACAAGAATATAACTACTATAATACTGCCCCCTATGTACAAGAATATAACTACTATAATACTACTCCTATGTACAAGAATATAACTACTATAATCCTACTCCTATGTACAAGAATATAACTACTATAATACTGCTCCTATGTACAAGAATATAACTACTATAATACTGCTCCTATGTACAATTCGGTACAATTCCACTGTCCAGTAATGTAAAACTTACAGATTTGATGGACCTTATCTAGTTTACATTTTTGAAGGGTATACAGTTTTTAAGGACTTGTTGAGTATCTGTTAATGCGTTAGTGGGCGGTCTTTATTATTCCAGGATCTCTCTAGTCCCACCCCCGAGGATTTGTAAATCAAAAAACAAAAGTATACATTGGTGTTCTCTGCTTTTTTTGTAACATGTCATAAGTTTTCAGTATTCTCACTTGTTATGCCAGGCAGATGACATGTCCACTAGATGTTATAGACAAACCAACAGGACAGACAGTTATAGTCTAATTGGGGTAGCGCCCTCCCCCCTCCCCCTAGTTACATAACTACTGTGTATATAGGGGTTCAGGCTACAGTTACTAGAGATGAGCAAACAGTAAAATATTCGATATTCGTTATTCATCACGAATAGCATCTCAATATTCAACTATTATTGAACGAATATGGAACCCCATTATAGTCTATGGGAGAAAATGCTTCATTGCAGGGGATCCCACCATTCGACTCAGGAGCGTCACCAATCCACTATGACACCCTAGCAAATGATGCCAACACCTCTGCAATGTAACTGGGACAGCAGGGGAAGCATGTCTGGGGCATCTAATATGCCCAAGTCACAGTATTATGTCAGGATCCCTGTCAGCCTGCGATATATGTGCAAGCTGACTTTTTCCCATAGGAATGCATTGACCAGCGTTGATTGGCCGAATGCCATACAGAGTATGGTATTCGGCCAATCATCGCTGGTTCTGCCAGAGGCTGGTCTGTGAGGAGGTGGAGTCTAAGATCGGACCAGAATGGAGACTGCTGTGGACCGCTCTTAGACTCCGCCTCCACTGGCAGAACCAGCGTTGATTGGCCAAATGCTGTACTCTGTATGGCATTCGGCCAATCAACACTGGTCAATGCATTCCTTTACGGACTCCTACATCGGACTCTGCTACATCGGCCAGCACTGCTACATCGGGCCGTGTGCACAGCTCGACTCCTCCGGAGTAGCCAAGCTCAGCGAACGGCCTGCTCTGCTTCATTTCAGGTGTAGCAGTGCTGGGCGTACGCTCTGCTTGACAGCATCTCCGGAGTAGCCGAGCTGAGTGCACGGCCCGATGTAGCAGTGTCCGATGTAGCCGTCCGATGCAGCAGAGCTGAGTGTGCAGTAGGTTCAACTGAACCTGCTACATACTCAGCTCTGCTGCGTTGGACTGCTACATCGGACACTGCTACATCGGCCAGCACTGCTACATCGGGCCATGCACTCAGCTCGGCTACTCCGGAGTAGCCGAGCTCAGCAAACAGCCAGCTCTGCTTTATCTCCAATGTAGCAATGCTGACCGATGTAGCAGTGTCCGATGTAGCAGTCCGATGCAGCAGAGCTGAGTGTGTAGCAGGTCCAGCTCTGCTGCATCGGACTGCTACATCGGACACTGCTACATCGGCCAGCACTTAGGGTTGAGCCGATCTTCTAATTTCAGGATCATTTTTAAAATCTGATTTCCGATCATTCAGAGATTGGATTTTAAAAACGATCCTATTCACTACACAGCATGTAGTACAAAAATTGTTTAAATTTTTTGACCCCACGCTGTGTACTGATTAACCCCCTCCCCCCACCAGTATCCACTTACCTGCATAGCTGCAGCTCCCAGTTCTTCTTCGTCCGCTCCGGTCCTCTGTCCTTCACATGTCTTCAGAGCGCCCTGCCCCTGCCTCCCGGGACTAGTATTGTAGAGATGCAGGGAGTAGGCGGGGCTTGATGCAGCTGGAGAGTGTGGGCGTCTCCTATACCAGTACCCTCCCAAACTCTTCTAAGCCCCGCCCTCTCTATAATACTAGTCTCGGGAGGTGGGGGCAGGGCGCTCTGAAGACATGTAAAGGACAGAGGTCTGGACCGAGAAGAACTGCTGCAGGTAAGCGGACAGTGGTTGGGGGGGGTGTTAATCACTACACAGTGTGGGGTCAAAAAATTGAAACAATTTTTGGACTACATGCTGTGTAGTGAATAGGATCGTTTTTAAAATCCAATCTCCAAATGATCGGAAATCACATTTTAAATTCGGTCCTGAAATTTCAAGATCGGCTCAACCCTAAGTGCTGGCCGATGTAGCAGTCCGATGCAGCAGAGCTGAGTGTGCACTGAACCATGCTGCACACTCAGCTCTGCTGCATCTCTGTGTATGCTGAGCTCTGCCGCTTCTCCGTGTAGCAGTGCTATTGGGACAGCAGGGGAAGCATGTCTGGGGCATCTAATATGCCCAAGTCACACTATGTCAGCACTGCTACATCTGAGATTGGACCACAATGGAAACTGCTGTGGATGGATCTTAGACTCCTCCTCCTCCAGCAAAACCAGCATTGATTGGCCGAATGCTGTACTCTATATGGTATTCGGCCAATCAACGCTGGTCAATGCATTCCTATGGGAAAAAGTCAGCTCCTGCATATCACAAGCTGACAGGGATCCCGACCAGATAGAGCCCCAAAGAGCTTAGTGAGTGACATCCCCCCCTAAATAAAGGTAATCCCTAGCTAACCCTGCCTGTACATCTGTCCCTGTCTCACAGTCACATAGTTCACAGTCCCAAATTAATCAAATGTTAAATCCACCATTCGTATAAAGTGGAGGTCACCTGATTTCCTTTTTCCGATTTTTTTGCACTGCCTCCGTTGTTGTAGTTCCTGTCCCACCTCCCCTGCACAGTTATTGGTGCAAAAAACGCGCCAGTGAAGGTGGGAGGGGATACGAATTTTTACTGCGTTTGCCTCGTGGTATTAGTTTGGAATCGAACACCTCGAATGGCTTGATATTCCATCGAATATCTACGCGATCGAACGCCGTTCGCTCATCTCTTACAGTTACCGTATTCTACAATCACAAGATATGTTTTTTTCCATTTAGAACCAAGAACTTCCTGGTAACAATATTTGCTATTTTTACAGCCCTCTCTATTAATTTCGGACAATGGCCCGGGGTCCCGCTGGGCGCGTTTTATCTGCCGCCGTTCTGTTTATCGGCCTTTCACCTCGCTATCTCCGGCTCTTTATACTCCTCTCTCTTCCCCGCTGCTCGCAGTTTTTATCTCCCACCTCATTGTGTCTTCTTCTCTCTTGTTATCTGCACTGTTCAGTATACACCTTCATAGACTGGATAAGCGGCGAGCCCAGGGGGGCGCCGTGTGCGCACATTAGCGGCTGACCTTAAAGGGAATGTGCGAAACAGAACAATATTTCACTTTTGTGTTTTTTTATATTAGTTTATATTTGCAATATACATTTATTGTGGTCAGAACTTAGTTTTTCTGATACAGAGCTCCAAATCCTCTGCTACATCACTGCATCCACCACTAGGGGGAGCTCGCTGTATAATATTTAATAACTCTGTATGCGGTAAGCTGCAGAGCTCCACCTAGTGGTGGCTGCAGGCACAAGTAATTTTATCCAGTAACTCTATGGGACTATGCAGAGGGTTTGGTGCTTTGTATCAGTTTTGACTCTTTCCTCCCTCTATCGTCTTCCATAGGGGACTGATACCCTCCCTTTTTTAGTAACTTTGTCTCCTGATGCAGAGGAAACTTGAGATATTGGTGTATCACTGTATAATGCAGCCATGTCCTTTATATAGTACAACTTGGATTGTGAACAAGAGTTAAGAGCACATTTCTACCGTGTGGGTGAAACCAGAACAGATGGCGGTAATACTTATTGGATATGTTAGGTTATCTGCCCTAGTCTTATTATATACCCCAGTGTGTACAATACAGGGGCAATAAGACATTCAGTGACAACAAGCCAAGGTCCTGACAACTGTGAGATAAATGCACGAAGTCTAACAATTGTGCAAAGAATATTTATTCGCTTATACTGGAGTATCCCTTTAAGAATATGGCGCCCTCACTCCAGTAGGTTCTTATCTACGATGTCTACTTTCCATTGACTTCTTCTCCTTCCTTCTCATTTCTTGCAGCTTGAAGAGCAGACTCAGTCCCCGTGTTGCTGCCTCCTCCTGGTCTCCGAGGACAGTCACCAGCTCTTCTGTCAGGTGAGCGCCCTCTTGTGGATGGATTTATCTGCTATGTATCAGGCTCCTCCCCCTCATGTATGTGTCAGGCCCCTCCTCCTTTATTTTATGTATAAGACCTCTTCTTCCTCTTCTTTTTTGTGTCAGGCCACTCCCTCCTCTCTTTCTCAGGTCTCTCCTCATCTCTTCTCTATCTCAGGTCTCTCCTCATCTCTTCTCTATCTCAGGCCCCTGTACATTTATTTGCTCTCAGGATCTTCCCCCTCTCATTTCTTTGTCAGGCCCCTCCCTCTTCTCTTCTCTGTCTCAGGTTGCTCCCCTTTCTCTGTGTCAGGGCCCTCCCTCCCTTCTTCTCTGTCTCAGGCCCCTCCCCCTCTCTTCACTGTGTCAGGCCTCTCCGCACCTCTTCTCTCTCAGGCTTCTCCTCTCTTCTTTCTCTCGGGCCCCTCCCACTCTCTTCTCTGTCTCAGGCCCCTTCCCCTCTCTTCTCTCTCAGACTCCCCCTTCTTCTCTCTGTCCCCTCCTTCTCTTTTCTCTCTCCATCCCCTCCCTCTTCTCTCTCAGGCCCCTCCTCCTCTCTTCTCTCACAGGCCCCTCCCCTCTCTTCTATCTCAGACTCCCCCTTCTTCTCTCTCAGTCCCATCCTCCTCTCTTCTCTGTCTCAGGCCCCTCCCCCTCTCTTATCTCTCAGTCCCATCCTCCTCTCTTCTCTGTCTCAGGCCCCTCCCCCTCTCTTCTCTCTCAGGCCCCTCCTCCTCTCTTCTCTTTCAGTCCCCTCCCTCTTCTCTCTGTCCCCTCCCTCCCTCTTCTCTCTCTCAGTCCCCTCCCTCTCTCTTCTCTCAGGCTCCTCCCCTCCCCCCTCTCTTCTCTCTCTCAGGCCCCTCCCTCTTCTATCAGGCCCCTCCCCCTCTCTTCTCTATTTCAGTCCCCTCCCCCTCTCTTCTCTCTCTCAGGCCCCTCCCTCTTCTCTCAGGCCCCTCCTCCTCCTCTCTTCTCTATTTCAGTCCCCTCCCTCTCTCTTCTCTCAGGCTCCTCCCCTCCCCCTCTCTTCTCTCTTTGTCCCCTCCCCCTTTCTTCTCTATCTCAGTCCCCTCCCCCTCTCTTCTCTCTGTCCCCTCCCCCTCTCTTCTCTCTGTGCCCTCCCCCTCTCTTCTCTATCTCAGTCCCCTCCCCCTCTCCTCTCAGGCTCCTCCCCTCCCCCTCCTATCCACCTCCATCAGTCCCTTTTGGATGTTCTCTTAGCCGTTCCATTTCCAGTCGGAGTTACCTGAGTCCCGCAGATGAAGCTCTCAGGCTGATTGTGTCTGCGGAGACGTCTTTCAGTGTCCATGAATCAATATTCCCGGCACGCCGCTCAGATTCGACGTGAAATTGATGTCCCGAGCCGCGCGATCTTTAATCTCCTCCTGATAAAAAGTTAGACAGCGTAACACTCATACAGGGAATCAATCTGTTCCTGTCGGCTCGCCAGCAATTAACTCCGCACATTAGTCAGCGGGTGACATCCGCACTCCTGCCACATCGCCTGATGGATGGGAAAGTATTCACGCCCCGCCTGGTGCTGATGGGGCCCTCAGATTCTACTCACTGAAGTCACCGAGGGTTTCATTGGAAATCAATGAATGCAAAAGTATTCACACCCCTAGAAGCACTGAGCCCTGTTCACACATAGCCAAGACTTCTATAAACCTGACCACTGAACAGCGCCCCAGCTCTCCATGGGCTGTGTCTGGTATTGCAGCTTAGCACTATTGACGTGAGGAAGGCTGAACTGCAATACCAGACACAGCCTGTGTCCAAAATGTGTCCAAACTTATTCTCACTATTCCCGTTTGCCTCCATGCAGCCATTGTTTGCGGAGATGTGAGATTTTTAGCTTCCTACAGCCACCACTAGGGGGAGCTCTCTCTATTTAGGTTTATATTATAGAACTGCTATTTAGTGAGCTCCCCCAAGTGGTGACAGAGAGAATTGCATTATTTAATTCTGCCACCACAGCACTTTTCAGGGGGGGATTCTGGTTACTAAGTGTTCCCCTACATAGAGGCGGACCCTGGATAAGGGGGGTCCCACATCAGGCGGCTCTCACCCACCCCCAGACTGAGGATCAGTGGGATAGACCAGGTGCCAGCCCCCCTGCCATGGTTAGGGGCTGTGCTGATATGACCTTGACCCCCATTGTTATCCCCCTGCTGCCCCCTCCCCGCTCTCTGTGCCCTGCTATCACTGTGCGTGTTCTCTGTTATTTCGGGAGATGACATCCTCCTTATCTTTATTCCTCTCTCGTTCCTCATTGATGCCCTAAGTGCCAATCAGACCCTCATTAAAAGCTTCTTGTGCGGCTGGCGCGGTGCCATGCTTCACTTCTCACACCGCTATCAAGTCACGCAGCAAATCACAGAAACACGTCAGTGCCCGGGGTACAGCGCTCCTGCCGGCCTGGCCGCCCCCTGTACCCCACCAAGTGCCCACATGGCAAAAAACTAACTTGTGGTCCTGCAACGTCCTCAGCAGGCGGCGCCATCATGTTCCTGAGGACACGAGTTATTGTTTTATTGATTGAGTGGGAGAAGATTAGAACAAACCTGTGCAGCACAGAGGGGCAGTCTACTGTATAGGAGAGTATATAGTACTGCCACTGTATAGGAGATTATATAGTACTGCCACTGTATAAGAGAGTATATAGTACTGCCACTGTATAGGAGAGTATATAGTACTGCCACTGTATAGGAGAGTATATAGTACTGCCACTGTATAAGAGAGTATATAGTACTGCCACTGTATAGGAGAGTATATAGTACTGCCACTGTATAGGAGAGCATATAGTACTTCCACTGTATAGGAGAGTATATAGTACTGCCACTGTATAGGAGAGTATATAGTACTGCCACTGTATAGGAGAGTACATAGTACTGCCACTGTATAGGAGAGTATATAGTACTGCCACTGTATAAGAGAGTATATACTACTGCCACTGTATAGGAGAGTATATAGTACTGCCACTGTATAGGAGAGTATATAGTACTGCCACTGTATAGGAGAGTATATAGTACTGCCACTGTATAGGAGAGTATATACTACTGCCACTGTATAGGAGAGTATATAGTACTGCCACTCTATAGGAGAGTATATAGTACTGCCACTCTATAGGAGAGTATATAGTACTGCCACTGTATAGGAGAGTATATAGTACTGCCACTGTATAGGAGAGTATATAGTACTGCCACTGCATAGGAGAGTATATAGTTCTGCCACTGTATAGGAGAGTATATAGTACTGCCACTGTATAAGAGAGTATATAGTACTGCCACTGTATAGGAGAGTATATAGTACTGCCACTGTATAGGAGAGTATATAGTACTGCCACTGTATAAGAGAGTATATAGTACTGCCACTATATAGGAGAGTATATAGTACTGCCACTGTATAGGAGAGTATATAGTACTGCCACTGTATAGGAGAGTATATACTACTGCCACTGTATAGGAGAGTATATAGTACTGCCACTGTATAGGAGAGTATATAGTACTGCCACTCTATAGGAGAGTATATAGTACTGCCACTGTATAGGAGAGTATATAGTACTGCCACTCTATAGGAGAGTATATAGTACTGCCACTCTATAGGAGAGTATATAGTACTGCCACTGTATAGGAGAATACATAGTACTGCCACTGTATAGGAGAGTATATAGTACTGCCACTCTATAGGAGAGTATATAGTACTGCCACTGTATAAGAGAGTATATAGTACTGCCACTCTATAGGAGAGTATATAGTACTGCCACTGTATAGGAGAGTACATAGTACTGCCACTGTATAGGAGAGTATATAGTACTGCCACTGTATAGGAGAGTATATACTACTGCCACTGTATAGGAGAGTATATACTACTGCCACTGTATAGGAGAGTATATAGTACTGCCACTGTATAAGAGAGTATATAGTACTGCCACTGTATAGGAGAGTATATAGTACTGCCACTGTATAGGAGAGTATATACTACTGCCACTGTATAGGAGAGTATATAGTACTGCCACTGTATAGGAGATTATATAGTACTGCCACTGTATAGGAGAGTATATACTACTGCCACTGTATAGGAGAGTATATAGTACTGCCACTGTATAAGAGAGTATATAGTACTGCCATTGTATAGGATAGTATATAGTACTGCCACTGTATAGGAGAGTATATAGTACTGCCACTCTATAGGATAGTATATAGTACTGCCACTGTATAGGAGAGTATATACTACTGCCACTGTATAGGAGAGTATATAGTACTGCCACTGTATAGGAGAGTATATAGTACTGCCACTGTATAGGAGAGTATATAGTACTGCCACTGCTTAGGAGAGTATATAGTACTTCCACTGTATAGGAGAGTATATAATACTGCCACTCTATAGGAGAGTATATAGTACTGCCACTGTATAGGAGAGTATATAGTACTGCCACTGCATAGGAGAGTATATAGTACTGCCACTGCATAGGAGAGTATATAGTACTGCCACTGTAGAGGAGAGTATATAGTACTGCCACTGTATAGGAGAGTATATAGTACTGCCACTCTATAGGAGAGTATATAGTACTGCCACTGTATAGGAGAGTATATAGTACTGCCACTGTATAGGAGAGTATATAGTACTGCCACTGCATAGGAGAGTATATAGTTCTGCCACTGTATAGGAGAGTATATAGTACTGCCACTGTATAAGAGAGTATATAGTACTGCCACTGTATAGGAGAGTATATAGTACTGCCACTGTATAGGAGAGTATATAGTACTGCCACTGTATAAGAGAGTATATAGTACTGCCACTATATAGGAGAGTATATAGTACTGCCACTGTATAGGAGAGTATATAGTACTGCCACTGTATAGGAGAGTATATACTACTGCCACTGTATAGGAGAGTATATAGTACTGCCACTGTATAGGAGAGTATATAGTACTGCCACTCTATAGGAGAGTATATAGTACTGCCACTGTATAGGAGAGTATATAGTACTGCCACTCTATAGGAGAGTATATAGTACTGCCACTCTATAGGAGAGTATATAGTACTGCCACTGTATAGGAGAATACATAGTACTGCCACTGTATAGGAGAGTATATAGTACTGCCACTCTATAGGAGAGTATATAGTACTGCCACTCTATAGGAGAGTATATAGTACTGCCACTGTATAGGAGAGTACATAGTACTGCCACTGTATAGGAGAGTATATAGTACTGCCACTGTATAGGAGAGTATATACTACTGCCACTGTATAGGAGAGTATATACTACTGCCACTGTATAGGAGAGTATATAGTACTGCCACTGTATAAGAGAGTATATAGTACTGCCACTGTATAGGAGAGTATATAGTACTGCCACTGTATAGGAGAGTATATACTACTGCCACTGTATAGGAGAGTATATAGTACTGCCACTGTATAGGAGAGTATATAGTACTGCCACTGTATAGGAGAGTATATACTACTGCCACTGTATAGGAGAGTATATAGTACTGCCACTGTATAAGAGAGTATATAGTACTGCCATTGTATAGGATAGTATATAGTACTGCCACTGTATAGGAGAGTATATAGTACTGCCACTCTATAGGATAGTATATAGTACTGCCACTGTATAGGAGAGTATATACTACTGCCACTGTATAGGAGAGTATATAGTACTGCCACTGTATAGGAGAGTATATAGTACTGCCACTGTATAGGAGAGTATATAGTACTGCCACTCTATAGGAGAGTATATAGTACTGCCACTCTATAGGAGAGTATATAGTACTGCCACTGTATAGGAGAGTATATAGTACTGCCACTGTATAGGAGAGTATATAGTACTGCCACTGCATAGGAGAGTATATAGTTCTGCCACTGTATAGGAGAGTATATAGTACTGCCACTGTATAAGAGAGTATATAGTACTGCCACTGTATAGGAGAGTATATAGTACTGCCACTGTATAGGAGAGTATATAGTACTGCCACTGTATAAGAGAGTATATAGTACTGCCACTATATAGGAGAGTATATAGTACTGCCAATGTATAGGAGAGTATATAGTACTGCCACTGTATAGGAGAGTATATACTACTGCCACTGTATAGGAGAGTATATAGTACTGCCACTGTATAGGAGAGTATATAGTACTGCCACTCTATAGGAGAGTATATAGTACTGCCACTGTATAGGAGAGTATATAGTACTGCCACTCTATAGGAGAGTATATAGTACTGCCACTCTATAGGAGAGTATATAGTACTGCCACTGTATAGGAGAATACATAGTACTGCCACTGTATAGGAGAGTATATAGTACTGCCACTCTATAGGAGAGTATATAGTACTGCCACTCTATAGGAGAGTATATAGTACTGCCACTGTATAGGAGAGTACATAGTACTGCCACTGTATAGGAGAGTATATAGTACTGCCACTGTATAGGAGAGTATATACTACTGCCACTGTATAGGAGAGTATATACTACTGCCACTGTATAGGAGAGTATATAGTACTGCCACTGTATAAGAGAGTATATAGTACTGCCACTGTATAGGAGAGTATATAGTACTGCCACTGTATAGGAGAGTATATACTACTGCCACTGTATAGGAGAGTATATAGTACTGCCACTGTATAGGAGAGTATATAGTACTGCCACTGTATAGGAGAGTATATACTACTGCCACTGTATAGGAGAGTATATAGTACTGCCACTGTATAAGAGAGTATATAGTACTGCCATTGTATAGGATAGTATATAGTACTGCCACTGTATAGGAGAGTATATAGTACTGCCACTCTATAGGATAGTATATAGTACTGCCACTGTATAGGAGAGTATATACTACTGCCACTGTATAGGAGAGTATATAGTACTGCCACTGTATAGGAGAGTATATAGTACTGCCACTGTATAGGAGAGTATATAGTACTGCCACTGCATAGGAGAGTATATAGTACTTCCACTGTATAGGAGAGTATATAATACTGCCACTCTATAGGAGAGTATATAGTACTGCCACTGTATAGGAGAGTATATAGTACTGCCACTGCATAGGAGAGTATATAGTACTGCCACTGCATAGGAGAGTATATAGTACTGCCACTGTAGAGGAGAGTATATAGTACTGCCACTGTATAGGAGAGTATATAGTACTGCCACTCTATAGGAGAGTATATAGTACTGCCACTGTATAGGAGAGTATATAGTACTGCCACTGTATAGGAGAATATATAGTACTGCCACTGCATAGGAGAGTATATAGTTCTGCCACTGTATAGGAGAGTATATAGTACTGCCACTGTATAAGAGAGTATATAGTACTGCCACTGTATAGGAGAGTATATAGTACTGCCACTGTATAGGAGAGTATATAGTACTGCCACTGTATAAGAGAGTATATAGTACTGCCACTATATAGGAGAGTATATAGTACTGCCACTGTATAGGAGAGTATATAGTACTGCCACTGTATAGGAGAGTATATACTACTGCCACTGTATAGGAGAGTATATAGTACTGCCACTGTATAGGAGAGTATATAGTACTGCCACTCTATAGGAGAGTATATAGTACTGCCACTGTATAGGAGAGTATATAGTACTGCCACTCTATAGGAGAGTATATAGTACTGCCACTCTATAGGAGAGTATATAGTACTGCCACTGTATAGGAGAATACATAGTACTGCCACTGTATAGGAGAGTATATAGTACTGCCACTCTATAGGAGAGTATATAGTACTGCCACTCTATAGGAGAGTATATAGTACTGCCACTGTATAGGAGAGTACATAGTACTGCCACTGTATAGGAGAGTATATAGTACTGCCACTGTATAGGAGAGTATATAGTACTGCCACTCTATAGGAGAGTATATAGTACTGCCACTGTATAGGAGAGTACATAGTACTGCCACTGTATAGGAGAGTATATAGTACTGCCACTGTATAGGAGAGTATATAATACTGCCACTCTATAGGAGAGTATATAGTACTGCCACTCTATAGGAGAGTATATAGTACTGCCACTGTATAGGAGAGTACATAGTACTGCCACTGTATAGGAGAGTATATACTACTGCCACTGTATAGGAGAGTATATAGTACTGCCACTGTATAAGAGAGTATATAGTACTGCCACTGTATAGGAGAGTATATAGTACTGCCACTGTATAGGAGAGTATATACTACTGCCACTGTATAGGAGAGTATATAGTACTGCCACTGTATAGGAGAGTATATAGTACTGCCACTGTATAGGAGAGTATATACTACTGCCACTGTATAGGAGAGTATATAGTACTGCCACTGTATAAGAGAGTATATAGTACTGCCACTGTATAGGAGAGTATATAGTACTGCCACTGTATAGGAGAGTATATACTACTGCCACTGTATAGGAGAGTATATAGTACTGCCACTGTATAGGAGAGTATATAGTACTGCCACTGTATAGGAGAGTATATACTACTGCCACTGTATAGGAGAGTATATAGTACTGCCACTGTATAAGAGAGTATATAGTACTGCCATTGTATAGGATAGTATATAGTACTGCCACTGTATAGGAGAGTATATAGTACTGCCACTCTATAGGATAGTATATAGTACTGCCACTGTATAGGAGAGTATATACTACTGCCACTGTATAGGAGAGTATATAGTACTGCCACTGTATAGGAGAGTATATAGTACTGCCACTGTATAGGAGAGTATATAGTACTGCCACTGCATAGGAGAGTATATAGTACTTCCACTGTATAGGAGAGTATATAATACTGCCACTCTATAGGAGAGTATATAGTACTGCCACTGTATAGGAGAGTATATAGTACTGCCACTGCATAGGAGAGTATATAGTACTGCCACTGCATAGGAGAGTATATAGTACTGCCATTGTATAGGATAGTATATAGTACTGCCACTGTATAGGAGAGTATATAGTACTGCCACTCTATAGGATAGTATATAGTACTGCCACTGTATAGGAGAGTATATACTACTGCCACTGTATAGGAGAGTATATAGTACTGCCACTGTATAGGAGAGTATATAGTACTGCCACTGTAGAGGAGAGTATATAGTACTGCCACTGCATAGGAGAGTATATAGTACTGCCACTGTAGAGGAGAGTATATAGTACTGCCACTGCATAGGAGAGTATATACTACTGCCACTGTATAGGAGAGTATATAGTACTGCCACTGTATAGGAGAGTATATAGTACTGCCACTGTATAGGAGAGTATATAGTACTGCCACTGCATAGGAGAGTATATACTACTGCCACTGTATAGGAGAGTATATAGTACTGCCACTGTATAGGAGAGTATATAGTACTGCCACTGTATAGGAGAGTATATAGTACTGCCACTGTATAGGAGAGTATATAGTACTTCCACTGTATAGGAGAGTATATAGTACTGCCACTGTATAGGAGAGTATATAGTACTGCCACTGTATAGGAGAGTATATACAACTGCCACTGTATAGGAGAGTATATACTACTGCCACTGTATAGGAGAGTATATAGTACTTCCACTGTATAGGAGAGTATATAGTACTGCCACTCTATAGGAGAGTATATAGTACTGCCCCTGCATAGGAGAGTATATACTACTGCCACTGTATAGGAGAGTATATAGTACTGCCACTGTATAGGAGAGTATATAGTACTGCCACTGTATAGGAGAGTATATAGTACTGCCACTGTATAGGAGAGTATATAGTACTGCCACTGTATAGGAGAGTATATAGTACTGCCACTGTATAGGAGAGTATATAGTACTGCCACTGCATAGGAGAGTATATAGTACTGCCACTGCATAGGAGAGTATATACTACTGCCACTCTATAGGAGAGTATATAGTACTGCCACTGTATAGGAGAGTATATAGTACTGCTACTGTATAGGAGAGTATATAGTACTGCCACTCTATAGGAGAGTATATACTACTGCCACTCTATAGGAGAGTATATAGTACTGCCACTCTATAGGAGAGTATATACTACTGCCACTGTATAGGAGAGTATATAGTACTGCCACTGTATAGGAGAGTATATAGTACTGCCACTCTATAGGAGAGTATATACTACTGCCACTGCATAGGAGAGTATATAGTACTGCCACTGTATAGGAGAGTATATAGTACTGCCACTCTATAGGAGAGTATATAGTACTGCCACTGTATAGGAGAGTATATACTACTGCCACTGTATAGGAGAGTATATAGTACTGCCACTGTATAGGAGAGTATATACTACTGCCACTGTATAGGAGAGTATATAGTACTGCCACTGTATAGGAGAGTATATACTACTGCCACTCTATAGGAGAGTATATAGTACTGCCGCTGTATAGGAGAGTATATAGTACTGCCGCTGTATAGGAGAGTATATAGTACTGCCACTGTATAGGAGAGTATATACTACCGCCACTCTATAGGAGAGTATATAGTACCGCCACTGTATAGGAGAGTATATAGTACTGCCACTGTATAGGAGAGTATATAGTACTGCCACTGTATAGGAGAGTATATACTACCGCCACTATATAGGAGAGTATATAGTACCGCCACTGTATAGGAGAGTATATAGTACCGCCACTGTATAGGAGAGTATATAGTACTTCCACTGTTTAGGAGAGTATATAGTACTGCCACTGTATAGGAGAGTATATAGTACTGCCACTGTATAGGAGAGTATATAGTACTGCCACTGTATAGGAGAGTATATACTACTGCCACTGTATAGGAGAGTATATAGTACTGCCACTGTATAGGAGAGTATATAGTACTACCACTGTATAGGAGAGTATATAGTACTGCCACTGTATAGGAGAGTATATAGTACTGCCACTGTATAGGAGAGTATATAGTACTGCCACTGTATAAGAGAGTATATACTACTGCCACTGTATAGGAGAGTATATACTACTGCCACTGTATAGGAGAGTATATACTACTGCCACTGTATAGGAGAGTATATAGTACTGCCACTGTATAGGAGAGTATATACTACTGCCACTCTATAGGAGAGTATATAGTACCGCCACTGTATAGGAGAGTATATAGTACCGCCACTGTATAGGAGAGTATATACTACCGCCACTCTATAGGAGAGTATATAGTACCGCCACTGTATAGGAGAGTATATAGTACTGCCACTGTATAGGAGAGTATATAGTACTGCCACTGTATAGGAGAGTATATAGTACTGCCACTGTATAGGAGAGTATATAGTACTGCCACTGTATAGGAGAGTATATAGTACTGCCACTGTATAGGAGAGTATATAGTACTGCCACTGTATAGGAGAGTATATAGTACTGCCACTGTATAGGAGAGTATATAGTACTGCCACTGCATAGGAGAGTATATACTACTGCCACTCTATAGGAGAGTATATAGTACTGCCACTGTATAGGAGAGTATATAGTACTGCCACTGTATAGGAGAGTATATAGTACTGCCACTGTATAGGAGAGTATATAGTACTGCCACTGTATAGGAGAGTATATAGTACTGCCACTCTATAGGAGAGTATATAGTACTGCCACTGTATAGGAGAGTATATAGTACTGCCACTGTATAGGAGAGTATATAGTACTGCCACTGTATAGGAGAGTATATAGTACTGCCACTCTATAGGAGAGTATATAGTACTGCCACTGTATAGGAGAGTATATAGTACTGCCACTGTATAGGAGAGTATATACTACTGCCACTGTATAGGAGAGTATATACTACTGCCACTGTATAGGAG
The DNA here is from genome assembly GCF_031893055.1 of Leptodactylus fuscus. Taxonomy (NCBI): domain Eukaryota; kingdom Metazoa; phylum Chordata; class Amphibia; order Anura; family Leptodactylidae; genus Leptodactylus; species Leptodactylus fuscus. The sequence continues at coordinate 277,235,162 of NC_134266.1, read as the reverse complement.
AGTATTTACTACTGCCACTGTATAGGAGAGTATATACTACTGCCACTGTATAGGAGAGTATATAGTACTGCCACTGTATAGGAGAGTATACACTACTGCCACTCTATAGGAGAGTATATAGTACTGCCACTGTATAGGAGAGTATATACTACCGCCACTCTATAGTAGAGTATATAGTACTGCCACTGTATAGGAGAGTATATAGTACTGCCACTGTATAGGAGAGTATATAGTACTTCCACTGTATAGGAGAGTATATAGTACTGCCACTGTATAGGAGAGTATATACTACTGCCACTGTATAGGAGAGTATATACTACCACCACTCTATAGTAGAGTATATAGTACTGCCACTGTATAGGAGAGTATATAGTACTGCCACTGTATAGGAGAGTATATAGTACTTCCACTGTATAGGAGAGTATATAGTACTGCCACTGTATAGGAGAGTATATAGTACTGCCACTGTATAGGAGAGTGTATAGTACTGCCACTGTATAGGAGAGTATATACTACTGCCACTGTATAGGAGAGTATATACTACTGCCACTGTATAGGAGAGTATATAGTACTGCCACTGTATAGGAGAGTATATACTACTGCCACTGCATAGGAGAGTATATAGTACTGCCATTGTATAGGAGAGTATATACTACTGCGACTCTATAGGAGAGTATATAGTACTGCCATTGTATAGGAGAGTATATAGTACTGCCACTGCATAGGAGAGTATATAGTACTGCCACTGTATAGGAGAGTATATAGTACCGCCACTCTATAGTAGAGTATATAGTACTGCCACTGTATAGGAGAGTATATAGTACTGCCACTGTATAGGAGAGTATATAGTACTTCCACTGTATAGGAGAGTATATAGTACTGCCACTGTATAGGAGAGTATATACTACTGCCACTATATAGGAGAGTGTATAGTACTGCCACTGTATGGGAGAGTAAATAGTACTGCCACTGTATAGGAGAGTATATACTACTGCCACTGCATGGGAGAGTATATAGTACTGCCACTGCATAGGAGAGTATATACTACTGCCACTGCATGGGAGAGTATATAGTACTGCCACTGTATAGGAGAGTATATAGTACTGCCACTGTATAGGAGAGTATATAGTACTGCCACTCTATAGGAGAGTATATAGTACTGCCACTGTATAGGAGAGTATATAGTACTGCCACTGCATAGGAGAGTATATAGTTCTTCCACTGTATAGGAGAGTATATAGTACTGCCACTGTATAGGAGAGTATATACTACTGCCACTCTATACGAGAGTATATAGTACTTCCACTGTATAGGAGAGTATATACTACTGCCACTGCATAGGAGAGTATATAGTACTGCCACTGTATTGGAGAGTATATAGTACTGCCACTGTATACGAGAGTATATAGTACTGCCAGTGTATAGGAGAGTATATAGTACTGCCACTGCATAGGAGAGTATATAGTACTGCCACTGTATAGGAGAGTATACACTACTGCCACTGTATAGGAGAGTATATAGTACTGCCACTGTATAGGAGAGTATATAGTACTGCCACTGCATAGGAGAGTATATAGTACTGCCACTGCATAGGAGAGTATATAGTACTGCCACTGCATAGGAGAGTATATAGTACTGCCACTGTATAGGAGAGTATATAGTACTGCCACTGCATAGGAGAGTATATAGTACTGCCACTGCATAGGAGAGTATATAGTACTGCCACTGTATAGGAGAGTATATACTACTGCCACTGTATAGGAGAGTATATAGTACTGCCACTGTATAAGAGAGTATATAGTACTGCCACTGTATAAGAGAGTATATAGTACTGCCACTGTATAAGAGAGTATATAGTACTGCCACTGTATAGGAGAGTATATAGTACTGCCACTGCGTAGGAGAGTATATACTACTGCCACTCTATAGGAGAGTATATAGTACCGCCACTGTATAGGAGAGTATATAGTACTGCCACTGCATAGGAGAGTATATAGTACTGCCACTGTATAAGAGAGTATATAGTACTGCCACTGTATAGGAGAGTATATAGTACTGCCACTGCATAGGAGAGTATATACTACTGCCACTCTATAGGAGAGTATATAGTACTTCCACTGTATAGGAGAGTATATAGTACTGCCACTGTATAGGAGAGTATATAGTACTGCCACTGCATAGGAGAGTGTATAGTACTGCCACTGTATAGGAGAGTATATACTACTGCCACTGTATAGGAGAGTATATACTACTGCCACTGTATAGGAGAGTATATAGTACTGCCACTGTATAGGAGAGTATATACTACTGCCACTCTATAGGAGAGTATATAGTACTGCCACTGTATAGGAGAGTATATAGTACTGCCACTGTATAGGAGAGTATATAGTACTGCCACTGTATAGGAGAGTATATAGTACTTCCACTGTATAGGAGAGTATATAGTACTGCCACTGTATAGGAGAGTATATACTACTGCCACTGTATAGGAGAGTGTATAGTACTGCCACTGTATGGGAGAGTAAATAGTACTGCCACTGTATAGGAGAGTATATACTACTGCCACTGCATGGGAGAGTATATAGTACTGCCACTGCATAGGAGAGTATATACTACTGCCACTGCATGGGAGAGTATATAGTACTGCCACTGTATAGGAGAGTATATAGTACTGCCACTGTATAGGAGAGTATATAGTACTGCCACTCTATAGGAGAGTATATAGTACTGCCACTGTATAGGAGAGTATATAGTACTGCCACTGCATAGGAGAGTATATAGTTCTTCCACTGTATAGGAGAGTATATACTACTGCCACTCTATAGGAGAGTATATAGTACTTCCACTGTATAGGAGAGTATATACTACTGCCACTGCATAGGAGAGTATATAGTACTGCCACTGTATAGGAGAGTATATAGTACTGCCACTGTATACGAGAGTATATAGTACTGCCACTGTATAGGAGAGTATATAGTACTGCCACTGCATAGGAGAGTATATAGTACTGTCACTGTATAGGAGAGTATACACTACTGCCACTGTATAGGAGAGTATATAGTACTGCCACTGCATAGGAGAGTATATAGTACTGCCACTGTATAGGAGAGTATATAGTACTGCCACTGTATAGGAGAGTATATAGTACTGCCACTGTATAGGAGAGTATATAGTACTGCCACTGTATAGGAGAGTATATACAACTGCCACTGTATAGGAGAGTATATACTACTGCCACTGTATAGGAGAGTATATAGTACTTCCACTGTATAGGAGAGTATATAGTACTGCCACTCTATAGGAGAGTATATAGTACTGCCCCTGCATAGGAGAGTATATACTACTGCCACTGTATAGGAGAGTATATAGTACTGCCACTGTATAGGAGAGTATATAGTACTGCCACTGTATAGGAGAGTATATAGTACTGCCACTGTATAGGAGAGTATATAGTACTGCCACTGTATAGGAGAGTATATAGTACTGCCACTGTATAGGAGAGTATATAGTACTGCCACTGTATAGGAGAGTATATAGTACTGCCACTGCATAGGAGAGTATATAGTACTGCCACTGCATAGGAGAGTATATACTACTGCCACTCTATAGGAGAGTATATAGTACTGCCACTGTATAGGAGAGTATATAGTACTGCTACTGTATAGGAGAGTATATAGTACTGCCACTCTATAGGAGAGTATATACTACTGCCACTCTATAGGAGAGTATATAGTACTGCCACTCTATAGGAGAGTATATACTACTGCCACTGTATAGGAGAGTATATAGTACTGCCACTGTATAGGAGAGTATATAGTACTGCCACTCTATAGGAGAGTATATACTACTGCCACTGCATAGGAGAGTATATAGTACTGCCACTGTATAGGAGAGTATATAGTACTGCCACTCTATAGGAGAGTATATAGTACTGCCACTGTATAGGAGAGTATATACTACTGCCACTGTATAGGAGAGTATATAGTACTGCCACTGTATAGGAGAGTATATACTACTGCCACTGTATAGGAGAGTATATAGTACTGCCACTGTATAGGAGAGTATATACTACTGCCACTCTATAGGAGAGTATATAGTACTGCCGCTGTATAGGAGAGTATATAGTACTGCCGCTGTATAGGAGAGTATATAGTACTGCCACTGTATAGGAGAGTATATACTACCGCCACTCTATAGGAGAGTATATAGTACCGCCACTGTATAGGAGAGTATATAGTACCGCCACTGTATAGGAGAGTATATAGTACTGCCACTGTATAGGAGAGTATATACTACCGCCACTATATAGGAGAGTATATAGTACCGCCACTGTATAGGAGAGTATATAGTACCGCCACTGTATAGGAGAGTATATAGTACTTCCACTGTTTAGGAGAGTATATAGTACTGCCACTGTATAGGAGAGTATATAGTACTGCCACTGTATAGGAGAGTATATAGTACTGCCACTGTATAGGAGAGTATATACTACTGCCACTGTATAGGAGAGTATATAGTACTGCCACTGTATAGGAGAGTATATAGTACTACCACTGTATAGGAGAGTATATAGTACTGCCACTGTATAGGAGAGTATATAGTACTGCCACTGTATAGGAGAGTATATAGTACTGCCACTGTATAAGAGAGTATATACTACTGCCACTGTATAGGAGAGTATATACTACTGCCACTGTATAGGAGAGTATATACTACTGCCACTGTATAGGAGAGTATATAGTACTGCCACTGTATAGGAGAGTATATACTACTGCCACTCTATAGGAGAGTATATAGTACCGCCACTGTATAGGAGAGTATATAGTACCGCCACTGTATAGGAGAGTATATACTACCGCCACTCTATAGGAGAGTATATAGTACCGCCACTGTATAGGAGAGTATATAGTACTGCCACTGTATAGGAGAGTATATAGTACTGCCACTGTATAGGAGAGTATATAGTACTGCCACTGTATAGGAGAGTATATAGTACTGCCACTGTATAGGAGAGTATATAGTACTGCCACTGTATAGGAGAGTATATAGTACTGCCACTGTATAGGAGAGTATATAGTACTGCCACTGTATAGGAGAGTATATAGTACTGCCACTGCATAGGAGAGTATATACTACTGCCACTCTATAGGAGAGTATATAGTACTGCCACTGTATAGGAGAGTATATAGTACTGCCACTGTATAGGAGAGTATATAGTACTGCCACTGTATAGGAGAGTATATAGTACTGCCACTGTATAGGAGAGTATATAGTACTGCCACTCTATAGGAGAGTATATAGTACTGCCACTGTATAGGAGAGTATATAGTACTGCCACTGTATAGGAGAGTATATAGTACTGCCACTGTATAGGAGAGTATATAGTACTGCCACTCTATAGGAGAGTATATAGTACTGCCACTGTATAGGAGAGTATATAGTACTGCCACTGTATAGGAGAGTATATACTACTGCCACTGTATAGGAGAGTATATACTACTGCCACTGTATAGGAGAGTATATACTACTGCCACTGTATAGGAGAGTATATACTACTGCCACTGTATAGGAGAGTATATACTACTGCCACTGTATAGGAGAGTATATACTACTGCCACTGTATAGGAGAGTATATAGTACTGCCACTGTATAGGAGAGTATATAGTACTGCCACTGTATAGGAGAGTATATAGTACTGCCACTCTATAGGAGAGTATATAGTACTGCCACTGTATAGGAGAGTATATAGTACTGCCACTGTATAGGAGAGTATATACTACTGCCACTGTATAGGAGAGTATATAGTACTGCCACTGTATAGGAGAGTATATACTACTGCCACTGTATAGGAGAGTATATACTACTGCCACTGTATAGGAGAGTATATACTACTGCCACTGTATAGGAGAGTATATACTACTGCCACTGTATAGGAGAGTATATAGTACTGCCACTGTATAGGAGAGTATACACTACTGCCACTCTATAGGAGAGTATATAGTACTGCCACTGTATAGGAGAGTATATACTACCGCCACTCTATAGTAGAGTATATAGTACTGCCACTGTATAGGAGAGTATATAGTACTGCCACTGTATAGGAGAGTATATAGTACTTCCACTGTATAGGAGAGTATATAGTACTGCCACTGTATAGGAGAGTATATACTACTGCCACTGTATAGGAGAGTATATACTACCACCACTCTATAGTAGAGTATATAGTACTGCCACTGTATAGGAGAGTATATAGTACTGCCACTGTATAGGAGAGTATATAGTACTTCCACTGTATAGGAGAGTATATAGTACTGCCACTGTATAGGAGAGTATATAGTACTGCCACTGTATAGGAGAGTGTATAGTACTGCCACTGTATAGGAGAGTATATACTACTGCCACTGTATAGGAGAGTATATACTACTGCCACTGTATAGGAGAGTATATAGTACTGCCACTGTATAGGAGAGTATATACTACTGCCACTGCATAGGAGAGTATATAGTACTGCCATTGTATAGGAGAGTATATACTACTGCGACTCTATAGGAGAGTATATAGTACTGCCATTGTATAGGAGAGTATATAGTACTGCCACTGCATAGGAGAGTATATAGTACTGCCACTGTATAGGAGAGTATATAGTACCGCCACTCTATAGTAGAGTATATAGTACTGCCACTGTATAGGAGAGTATATAGTACTGCCACTGTATAGGAGAGTATATAGTACTTCCACTGTATAGGAGAGTATATAGTACTGCCACTGTATAGGAGAGTATATACTACTGCCACTGTATAGGAGAGTGTATAGTACTGCCACTGTATGGGAGAGTAAATAGTACTGCCACTGTATAGGAGAGTATATACTACTGCCACTGCATGGGAGAGTATATAGTACTGCCACTGCATAGGAGAGTATATACTACTGCCACTGCATGGGAGAGTATATAGTACTGCCACTGTATAGGAGAGTATATAGTACTGCCACTGTATAGGAGAGTATATAGTACTGCCACTCTATAGGAGAGTATATAGTACTGCCACTGTATAGGAGAGTATATAGTACTGCCACTGCATAGGAGAGTATATAGTTCTTCCACTGTATAGGAGAGTATATAGTACTGCCACTGTATAGGAGAGTATATACTACTGCCACTCTATACGAGAGTATATAGTACTTCCACTGTATAGGAGAGTATATACTACTGCCACTGCATAGGAGAGTATATAGTACTGCCACTGTATTGGAGAGTATATAGTACTGCCACTGTATACGAGAGTATATAGTACTGCCACTGTATAGGAGAGTATATAGTACTGCCACTGCATAGGAGAGTATATAGTACTGCCACTGTATAGGAGAGTATACACTACTGCCACTGTATAGGAGAGTATATAGTACTGCCACTGTATAGGAGAGTATATAGTACTGCCACTGCATAGGAGAGTATATAGTACTGCCACTGCATAGGAGAGTATATAGTACTGCCACTGCATAGGAGAGTATATAGTACTGCCACTGTATAGGAGAGTATATAGTACTGCCACTGCATAGGAGAGTATATAGTACTGCCACTGCATAGGAGAGTATATAGTACTGCCACTGTATAGGAGAGTATATACTACTGCCACTGTATAGGAGAGTATATAGTACTGCCACTGTATAAGAGAGTATATAGTACTGCCACTGTATAAGAGAGTATATAGTACTGCCACTGTATAAGAGAGTATATAGTACTGCCACTGTATAGGAGAGTATATAGTACTGCCACTGCGTAGGAGAGTATATACTACTGCCACTCTATAGGAGAGTATATAGTACCGCCACTGTATAGGAGAGTATATAGTACTGCCACTGCATAGGAGAGTATATAGTACTGCCACTGTATAAGAGAGTATATAGTACTGCCACTGTATAGGAGAGTATATAGTACTGCCACTGCATAGGAGAGTATATACTACTGCCACTCTATAGGAGAGTATATAGTACTTCCACTGTATAGGAGAGTATATAGTACTGCCACTGTATAGGAGAGTATATAGTACTGCCACTGCATAGGAGAGTGTATAGTACTGCCACTGTATAGGAGAGTATATACTACTGCCACTGTATAGGAGAGTATATACTACTGCCACTGTATAGGAGAGTATATAGTACTGCCACTGTATAGGAGAGTATATACTACTGCCACTCTATAGGAGAGTATATAGTACTGCCACTGTATAGGAGAGTATATAGTACTGCCACTGTATAGGAGAGTATATAGTACTGCCACTGTATAGGAGAGTATATAGTACTTCCACTGTATAGGAGAGTATATAGTACTGCCACTGTATAGGAGAGTATATACTACTGCCACTGTATAGGAGAGTGTATAGTACTGCCACTGTATGGGAGAGTAAATAGTACTGCCACTGTATAGGAGAGTATATACTACTGCCACTGCATGGGAGAGTATATAGTACTGCCACTGCATAGGAGAGTATATACTACTGCCACTGCATGGGAGAGTATATAGTACTGCCACTGTATAGGAGAGTATATAGTACTGCCACTGTATAGGAGAGTATATAGTACTGCCACTCTATAGGAGAGTATATAGTACTGCCACTGTATAGGAGAGTATATAGTACTGCCACTGCATAGGAGAGTATATAGTTCTTCCACTGTATAGGAGAGTATATACTACTGCCACTCTATAGGAGAGTATATAGTACTTCCACTGTATAGGAGAGTATATACTACTGCCACTGCATAGGAGAGTATATAGTACTGCCACTGTATAGGAGAGTATATAGTACTGCCACTGTATACGAGAGTGTCACGGGATGGTTAGAGTCCGGCAATAGGCAATGTGTAATATATATTTCATGTGGAATGTATTCTCTAACCTGTTGTAAATATCAGTGTGTAGTTGGCTGATTCGGGTCTAGTGTGTTAGCACATTGTATGCAAATACCTCTAACTAGTGAGGACCAGTGAGGACAATGGGTGGAGATAATCTGATCAGTGTCTCCAAGAAGATGTTGGATGGTGCATTGTCCATAGTAGACAGGGAGTCTGCTCTCCTTGGTATAGGTGAGGGGGGAAGGATCTGTGACTCAGCCCTTCCCACCCACAGATATAGGTGTAACAGTTTTAGTATATAGTTGTAGCTGCAGTTAGTATGTGTTAGCCGGCCTGTGCACAGCTCTGCAGAGAGCCAGGATATAGTTACAGGACCAAGGAACCAAAGTTATCATTGGATTGTGACTTCTGTGGACTTATTGTTATTACGGTTGATGTGACCGCTGCCGGCTACTAACTTTGTGGATTACAATAAATTGCTGTTGTCTCCCGACCTCTTGCGTCCGTGTTGATTCAAAAGACCATCCGGAGGAAGACGTATACCTTTGTTCCGTGACAACTGGTGGCAGCGGTGGGACCAACAGCGGACAGCGAGATGGACTACAGCAGCCCAGCGATTAATGGAGCCACAACCTCAGAATACAGGAACTGGACTATGGCAAGTCTACAAGTAAGGGCCCGGGAACTAAACCTGAGTTACCAGGGAAGAACGAAAGATCAACTGATCGAGGCACTGGAGGAGATGACCCTGCAAAGCGACCATGAGGAGGGCTGCCCCCAGGAGACAGTAGAGATACAGGAGTGGCAGGTACAGACCCAAAAGAGCAGATGGGTTGTTTTGTATGAGGAGGAATTGGCAGTGCTGGGGCTAGGAGCAACTGCAGAGCAAAGGAGTAGAGCATTACAGAGGGCTCAGGAAACGGAGAAGGAGGAACAGAGAATGGCGCATGAAAAGGAAAGAATGGCGCATGAAAGACGAATGGCTGAGATAACTACGAGGAATTATAATCAAACGCCGACCCCCAGCCCAACAGTGAGAGAACCACCATATGTCTCCCATAAACACTTCAAGACCTTTGATGAAGCGGCTGGGGATGTTGATGGATATTTTCAGGACTTCGAACACCAGTGCCACCTGATGGAAGTCCCAGAGAAGGATTGGGTCCGGTATCTGGTGGGGCACCTACGAGATGGGGCTGCGGAAGCTCTCAGAGCCATGGACCCTAGTGATCAGCGGGACTATGAGGCCATTAAAAGAGCGGTGCAGAAGTATTATGCAGTCACTCCAGAGACCTACCGAGTTCAGTTCCGCTCTTTGTCTTACAATGGGGGAAGCTCCTTCCACATGTTCGCCCACAAGTTGAAGCAAGCATGCAAGCGCTGGCTAGAAGGAGAGGAGGCTGTCACAGTCGATAAGATCCTCCAAGTCATACTTAAGGAACAGTTCTTTTCCCAGTGCCCCGCTGAGATCCGTGAGTGGGTGCTGGAACGGAACCCAGCCACAGTTGAGCAAGCTGCTTCTCTTGCAGATGAGGGCCTGACCATCAAGCCGCAGTGGAAGAGGTTGTTTGCAGAGGAGCGGAAAACTACCACAGTCCGCCAGACACCCTTCAGCCAGCCACCCACCTTTCGTGTCCGGCCTCAGGATTACAATTCCCCCTCTACCCCTGCCCCAGCCCATCGGCCTCCAGCTATGAACAACCCTGTCCCTAGACAACGACCCACTGGAAGAATGCTAGAGCGCAGATGTTTTGGGTGCGGGCGGCCTGGACATTTGCAAGCTAGTTGCCCTGCTAACATGGGGGCACGGGCCACCGTGGCATCCCGGCCTATTCACTACCTGGGAACCACCCCTAGGACAGAAAGTTTGGCCCCATTTCCAGATGACTCCATGAATGACCCATCTGTTCCACCTCCAGGGGTCTATGGGATTCAGCCTTCCGCCACACATCCCGCAAACCTTCAGAGGAAGCACTTGCAGGAGGTCCTACTGGATGGCCGAACAGTTGTTGGATTCCGGGACTCGGGAGCTTTCCTAACGGTAGCGGACCCCCGAGTTGTGCGACCCGAGGCCCTAGAGGAGGGCCCTGGCATTTCTATCAAGTTGGCAGGGGGTACTCAAAGACGTATTCCTAAAGCTACCGTGGAACTCGACTATGGTTATGGACCAAAACGATGCACAATTGGTGTGATGAGCGGGCTGCCGGCCGATGTTCTGTTAGGCAACGATGTTGGAAATCTACAGTGCCACTTTGTGGGAGCAGTGACCAGAAGCCAAGCTCAGAGAGACGCCAACATGGATCGACCGGATTTTCTGCCAGATGCCTGCCCTTCAACCCTACAACTTTACCATTCAGTACCGCCGAGGGAACCAACACCAGAACGCAGATGGGTTATCCCGGCAGGAGGACATATGAGCTATAGAGACTGATGTGCATTCCCCAATTTACCTGTGTAGGCCAATTGTGTCATGCACATGTTTTGAGAGGGGGAGGGGTTGTCACGGGATGGTTAGAGTCCGGCAATAGGCAATGTGTAATATATATTTCATGTGGAATGTATTCTCTAACCTGTTGTAAATATCAGTGTGTAGTTGGCTGATTCGGGTCTAGTGTGTTAGCACATTGTATGCAAATACCTCTAACTAGTGAGGACCAGTGAGGACAATGGGTGGAGATAATCTGATCAGTGTCTCCAAGAAGATGTTGGATGGTGCATTGTCCATAGTAGACAGGGAGTCTGCTCTCCTTGGTATAGGTGAGGGGGGAAGGATCTGTGACTCAGCCCTTCCCACCCACAGATATAGGTGTAACAGTTTTAGTATATAGTTGTAGCTGGAGTTAGTATGTGTTAGCCGGCCTGTGCACAGCTCTGTAGAGAGCCAGGATATAGTTACAGGACCAAGGAACCAAAGTTATCATTGGATTGTGACTTCTGTGGACTTATTGTTATTACGGTTGATGTGACCGCTGCCGGCTACTAACTTTGTGGATTACAATAAATTGCTGTTGTCTCCCGACCTCTTGCGTCCGTGTTGATTCAAAAGACCATCCGGAGGAAGACGTATACCTTTGTTCCGTGACAGAGAGTATATAGTACTGCCACTGTATAGGAGAGTATATAGTACTGCCACTGCATAGGAGAGTATATAGTACTGTCACTGTATAGGAGAGTATACACTACTGCCACTGTATAGGAGAGTATATAGTACTGCCACTGCATAGGAGAGTATATAGTACTGCCACTGTATAGGAGAGTATATAGTACTGCCACTGTATAGGAGAGTATATAGTACTGCCACTGTATACGAGAGTATATAGTACTGCCACTGTATAGGAGAGTATATACTACTGCCACTGCATAGGAGAGTATATAGTACTGCCACTGCATAGGAGAGTATATACTACTGCCACTCTATAGGAGAGTATATAGTACTGCCACTGTATAGGAGAGTATATAGTACTGCCACTGTATAGGAGAGTATATAGTACTGCCACTGTATAGGAGAGTATATAGTACTGCCACTGTATAGGAGAGTATATAGTACTGCCACTCTATAGGAGAGTATATAGTACTGCCACTCTATAGGAGAGTATATAGTACTGCCACTGTATAGGAGAGTATATAGTACTGCCACTACATAGGAGAGTATATAGTACTGCCACTGCATAGGAGAGTATATAGTACTGCCACTGTATAGGAGAGTATATACTACTGCCACTGTATAGGAGAGTATATAGTACTGCCACTGTATAAGAGAGTATATAGTACTGCCACTGTATAAGAGAGTATATAGTACTGCCACTGTATAGGAGAGTATATACTACTACCACTGTATAGGAGAGTATATACTACTGCCACTGTATAGGAGAGTATATAGTACTGCCACTGCGTAGGAGAGTATATACTACTGCCACTCTATAGGAGAGTATATAGTACCGACCACTGTATAGGAGAGTATATAGTACTGCCACTGCATAGGAGAGTATATAGTACTGCCACTGTATAAGAGAGTATATAGTACTGCCACTGTATAAGAGAAGTATATAGTACTGCCACTGTATAAGAGAGTATATAGTACTGCCACTGTATAGGAGAGTATATACTACTGCCACTGTATAGGAGAGTATACAGTACTGCCACTGCATAGGAGAGTATATACTACTGCCACTGTATAGGAGAGTATATAGTACTGCCACTGTATAGGAGAGTATATACTACTGCCACTGTATAGGAGAGTATATAGTACTGCCACTGCATAGGAGAGTATATACTACTGCCACTGTATAGGAGAGTATATACTACTGCCACTGTATAAGAGAGTATATAGTACTGCCACTGCATAGGAGAGTATATAGTACTGCCACTGCGTAGGAGAGTATATACTACTGCCACTCTATAGGAGAGTATATAGTACCGCCACTGTATAAGAGAGTATATAGTACTGCCACTGTATAAGAGAGTATATAGTACTGCCACTGTATAAGAGAGTATATACTACTGCCACTGTATAGGAGAGTATATAGTACTGCCACTGCATAGGAGAGTATATATACTACTGCCACTGTATAGGAGAGTATATAGTACTGCCACTCTATAGGAGAGTATATACTACTGCCACTGTATAGGAGAGTATATAGTACTGCCACTGTATAGGAGAGTATATAGTACTGCCACTGTATAAGAGAGTATATAGTACTGCCACTGTATAAGAGAGTATATAGTACTGCCACTGTATAAGAGAGTATATAGTACTGCCACTGCATAGGAGAGTATATAGTACTGCCACTGCGTAGGAGAGTATATACTACTGCCACTCTATAGGAGAGTATATAGTACCGCCACTGTATAAGAGAGTATATAGTACTGCCACTGTATAAGAGAGTATATAGTACTGCCACTGTATAAGAGAGTATATAGTACTGCCACTGTATAAGAGAGTATATAGTACTGCCACTGTATAGGAGAGTATATACTACTGCCACTCTATAGGAGAGTATATAGTACTTCCACTGCATAGGAGAGTATATAGTACTGCCACTGTATAGGAGAGTATATAGTATTGCCACTGTATAGGAGAGTATATAGTACTGCCACCGTATAGGAGAGTATATAGTACTGCCACCGTATAGAAGAGTATATAGTACTGCCACTCTATAGGAGAGTATATACTACTGCCACTCTATAGGAGAGTATATAGTACTGCCACTCTATAGGAGAGTATATAGTACTGCCACTGGAACTACAAGTCCCATCATGTCCAGATCACATCAAAGAGAAGGTAAAGAAGATATATAGAAAGTTCTATACTGGGAAGACACAAAGGAAGGAAAAGACCCTGCACAGCCGCAGGCACCGAGTCACTGGCCGAGGGAAGACTGCAGAATACTGGAGAGATCAGAGTACAGACCCCTACCCCATACAGTATATACACCTCACAGACTGCGGAGACAGGCGCCTATAACCCGCACCAGCAGCTAGAGACAAGCTGTACCCCATCAGACACAATCTCAGATATAACCTGTGAAATGCGTCACATGACTATATCAGAAAGCCAAAACTAGCAAATCTGTAGCCAAAATAAGATAAGATAAGATAATCCTTTAATAGTTCCACAATGGGAAATTTCAGTGATACAGTATCATAGATGGTACAGTAGTATATAACAGGAGAGAAACACATACAAGCTCATGGAACGTTTTTTTGCAGAGGTGGGGGACATATGCAGCTATCATGATGACATGTGGTAGTTCTTGGTAGGTAGTGAGATCCAAATGTCCTTCATCACAAGCCTTCCTCCTCCTCCTCTTCCTCCTCCTCTTCCTTTCTTCTTACCACTGTGTTCTTCTGCCCAGAGAGGTCTGAAGCCATCCAGGTATACATGGTGCTGTTCTCTTCCCAAGCTTCCATAACTCCTGGGGTAGGTGGGTGATGGTTCCCAGGTTGTAACAGAGTCCCACGTGTCCACAGTAATAGAAAGAAATACCAGTCAGCTGTAGCATCTTCACACATCAGCAATAGACTCCAGAAATCATCTCCTTGAAAGAAGAAGTCCACACTTCCATGAAGGTTTCTCCTCCATGCCACATGGTGTCCATGCTGTCCTTAGTTCCTGGGGGGATGGTAACAGGCACAAGTGCACACAGGAAAAACTCCAGCTGAATCAGGTCTTGAGTCTTGTCCATGCTTAACAATAGAAACATAAGGGAAAAAAATACTCCACAGGGTCTTCCATTCAATTTATAGTTGCTAATTCATAGTGCTAGATTACCTGAGTAGAGGATTCTTGAAGATACAGAGAAAAAGAGTGAAAAGGAAAGATAAAGGTTGGAGCTCTGTATGGAGGCAGCCACTCAATGCCGCGCCATCTTGGAATCTATGTAACAAATGTAACAAATATCAACAGACAGCAACATAAAGGGTTAATTCTCTCATCTTTTCAGGTTGTCGGAGATAAAGTGTTAGAAGAGGAAATCAGCTTCCCGGTAAGGAACGACAAATCCCTGTACAGATGTAGCAGAGCTAAGTCAGCGGTTGTAATATCACTGTGTACTGTCTATAGTGTTACATAGGACTGCCGGTGACATCTACTACAGTCATGGCCAAAAGTTTTGAGAATGCCACAAATCTTCTCTTGTCACATGATCTGCTCCCTCTGGTTTCTGTGTGTTTGTCAGATGTTTTTATCACATACAGAAATAGAATTGCAATCATATTCTGAGTAATAAAAGCTTATAGTGACAGTTAGAAGGAGTTACTGCAGAGTTGCAATATTTGCAGTGTTGCCCCTTCTTCTTCTTCAGGACTCTGCAATTCTCCCTGGCATGCTCTCAATCACCTTCTGGACCAAATCCTGACTGATAGCCGTCCATTCTTGCACAATCAATGCTTGCATTTTGTCAGAATTTGTAGGTTTTTGTTTGTCCACCCGTCTCTTGATGATTGACCACAAGTTCTCAATGGGATTAAGATCTGGGGAGTTTCCAGGCCATGGACCCAAAATCTCTCTGTTTTGTTCCCTGAGCCATTTAGTTCTCCCCTTTGCTTTATGGCAAGGTGCTCCATCATGCTGGAAAAGGCATTGCTGATGGCCAAACTGCTCTTGGACGGTTGGGAGAAGTTGATCTTGGAGGACATTCTGGTCCCATTCTTTATTCATGGCTGTGTTTTTAGTCGAGACTGTGAGAGAGCCGATTCCCTTGGCTGAGAAGCAACCCCACACATGAATGGTTTCAGGATGCTTTACAGTTGGCATGAGACAAGACTGGTGGTAGCGCTCACCTTGTCTTCTCCCAATAAGCTGTTTACCAGATGTCCCAAACAATCGAAAAGGGGATTCATCAGAGACAATGACTTTACCCCAGTCCTCAGCAGTCACTCCCTGTACCTTTTGCAGAATATCAGTCTGTCCCTGATGTTTTTTCTGGAGAGAAGTGGCTTCTTTGCTGCCCTCCTTGAGACCAGGCCTTGCTCCAAGAGTCTCCGCCATACAGTGCGTGCAGATGCCCTCACACTTGCCTGCTGCCATTCCTGAGCAAGCTCTGCACTGCTGGTAGCCCGATCCCGCAGCTGAAACACTTTTAAGAGACGGTCCTGGCACTTGCTGGTCTTTCTTGGGCGCCCTGGAGCCTTTTTGCCAACAATGGAACCTCTCTCCTTGAAGTTCTTAATGATGCGATAGATTGTTGACTGAGGTGCAATCTTTCTAGCTGCGATACTCTTCCCTGTTAGGCCATTTTTGTGCAGTGCAATGATGACTGCACGTGTTTCTTTAGAGATAACCATGGTTAACAGAAGAGAAACAATGATGCCAAGCACCAGCCTCCTTTTACAGTGTCCAGTGGTGTCATTCTTACTTAATCATGACAGATTGATCTCCAGCCCTGTCCTCATCAACACCCACACCTGCGTTACTGGAGCAATCACTGAAACGATGTTAGCTGGTCCTTTTAAGGCAGGGCTGCAATGATGTTGAAATGTGTTTTGGGGGATAAAGTTCATTTTCTAGGCAAATATTGACTTTGCAAGTAATTGCTGTTAAGCTGATCACTCTGTATAACATTCTGGAGTATATGCAAATTGTCATTAGGAAAACGGAAGCAGTAGACTTTGTAACAATTACTATTTGTATCATTCTCAAAACTTTTGGCCATGACTGTATATTACTTGTACTCAGAGAGTTATCACTGTGTTATCTGTGGTGTTACATAGGACTGCCGGTGTAACTTATACTAGTCCTTTGTTTCTTCACAGCTGACTTTCGGACATTTGGGTCAGGTTGTGGATAAGAAGAAATCCATCACGCTCCAGGATATCAGTTCGGTAAGTTGGGATATACATTGGTGTAATATTCAGCGTCCCTTCGCTGCTTATAATCTACGATACATTCGCTCCTCCTCTGATATCGTCTTGATGGCGTCTCGGCGACTTCTGTGTAACTTGTTTCCTGGCGCCTCATAGACTTGACCAGACCTCCATATGACTTGTAGATTGTTGCAGTGTATGAACAGGTTCTGGTTCTCGCCCTACATAGAATGCTGATACAAATGTTACAATATGAAGTTATTTCCTGGCTCCGCCCATTACGTACATTGTAAAAATTGCTCAAGAGCAAATAAAAAATTTTGCACCGTATTTCCTCCCAGCGCTCGCCTTCAGTCCGACATCCCAGTAATGCTCTGGTATATTTATAAGCCGCTGTTCAACTTTGTAAAAATTTCTCACCGCCTCTGCCGCCGCCGCCGTGCGCTGATACACCCCTGACCCTCAGTTTCTATAACATTTCGCAGCAGATGACGGACCGCGCTGTAACTTAATATTTCCATCAACTTCCGATCCACGTTCCAGTAAATTGACACTTTGAAATGAGTGAAGTTAAAGGAGACGCTGATACCGGGCGTTTAATAGCTTCCTATCGAAGACTCCAACCGAGAATGATGTGACCCCCGGCAAAGCTGCGAGCGGTGAGATAAGGAGCGCCGGGGGAGGGGAGACGTCGCAGAGCGAAAGCCACAAGGATCATAAAGAGAATTCTATATATAAAGAGCATATCAGTAAGAAGGAATAGAATAACCCGCTGCCGACATGTTATATACCAGGCAGGATGACATCAGCAGCTGTACTACACCGACTCACCAGGGGGTGGCGCAATATAGACGGATGATGGCGTGTAACAGCGAGTAAATAAAGATAATGTATGGCAAATATTTCATAGGAAAAATATTATACAAATAAGGTGAATACAGGGGCTTGTAAAAGTCTTCACACCCCGCGAACTTTATCACATTTTGTCACAACTGAAAATGTATGTGTACTGTACTGAGATGTTCAGTGATAAGAACACAAAATATAAGATTCCTCCAGTATGATGCTGCCCCCTATGTGTCACGGGGGGTTCAGGGGGATGGGCAGGGGGTTACTTTGCATTCAGGCTAGGGGTAGGGAACGTACGGCTCTCCAGCTGTTGCAAAACTACATCTCCCAGCATGCATACTGGCTCTGCTGACCTTGGAACTCCCATGGAAGTGAGTGGAGCATGCTGGGAGTTGTAGTTTCACAGCAGCAGCTCCCCCTGATTTAGGCCATAGTGTTCCCCTTTGGTCTCCTCCACCTTCTCCCACATGTTTGCGGTGTCCCCCTATATGTCTTGTGGCCATAACCTGCAGACGCCCCTTCTTATGTCTTTCTTACAATGGTTTCCTTCTGGCCGCTCTCCCATATAGATTGTCAGATTTGTGGGGTGCGCAGTGACCTCTAGTTGTCCTATGGGCAGATTCTCCTGTACCTGAGGATTTCGGCGGCTCCTCCCCACTGACCATGGGCCTCTTGGTGGCTTCTCTGACCAGCGTTTCCCTTCTCAGTGATCTGTCAGTTAAGGTGGACGGTCATGTCTTGTAGGTTTGTAGTTGTAGATACTTTCTCCATGTTTGGATGATGGATTGTACAGGGCTCCTTCACATGCTCAAAGCTTGGGATGTTCTTATACCCTGACCCTGCTTTACACTTCTCTGAGCTGTCTGGTGAGTTCCTTGGTCTACATGATGCTGTTTGTTCACTAGTGTCTTCTAACAAACAAGGCCTTCACAGAACAGGTATATATATATATATATATATATATATATATATATATATACTGAGACTACATTACACAGCAGGACTCTGTTAACCCATTAAGTGACTTCTGGAGACGATTGTGCGTCCTGGATTTTATATAGAGGGATCAGAGTACAGGGGGCTGAAGACTTTTGCACCTCCACATTTCAGATTTTTACCTTGTATCGTTTTCCTTCCACTTTACAATTATCTGCTCCTTTGTGTCAGGGTTTGCAGACTTGTGCAAGGCTCTGTAGCTCCTGTTACACTGTTTCTTATAGATCCGTTGTCAGCACTATGTAATCTATGGCCTCGCTGATGAGTCTGTGGCCTCGTTAGATCACATTTTCTAATGACCTCATTAATTAGTTGGATTCTGCAGCTAATTGCCTCCAGCTGTGTCAGCTTTCGGATGTGATAATTAGCGGCTGATATTGTCTCTCTGAGATTAGTCCGGAGCTGTCACTCTCACCCGGAAGCTTCTCTCATCACCAGTCCTATCCTGGACTCGCTTTTATCTTCTGTCTCCTCCCACTTGTCATTGTCTTGCACTGATGGGACGTTTCGGCAGTTTTACAAGTCTCAGACATGTTACTGTTATTTGGTTTCAGATTTTTGGATAACTTTTGGTTCCTTTTCTTCCAGGAGGAGCACAAGCAGCTGAACAACATGTTGGGCTTCGAGGTTCGTTCCATGCTCTGCGTCCCAGTGATCAGCCGGGCAACGTCGCAGGTGGTGGCCTTGGCCTGTGCATTCAACAAACAAGGGGGGAAGTAAGTAAAACGAGGCGCGACTTGTGCGACGGCCATTGTTAATACCAGTATCGGGGTCACAGAGGTCTGGCAGGTTCATGTAAGGCAAGTGGTTGACCAAGAAGCTGAGCAGGACAAGAGACAACCAAGAAGCTTCTGTGAAACTACAGCTCCGAGCAGGCTCATATTGGGAGGGGTAGTGGTGCCCCTTATAGACCACTGGTCTAGGACAATGTATTAATAGGTACCAAAGCAAGGCCCATCATAGTGCTGCATGCCAGCAAGATGCTCCAAACCCAAGTACAAGAAGATCAGGGCCCCCTAATTCTAGCACCGAAGTATTAGACACAACATACCGAGGATCCAAACCTCTGGACACCGGCTAATGGATACCAGGGACTACTGGATGTCAAGGACTGGGAGGGGGGAGGTAGACAAAACCAAATGGACCATAGGGTAATGGAGGCATCAATCTACTGGCCATAGACAACTAGGGCAACAATGTGATGGACATCCGAGACCACACCATTGGACACCACGACCACCTCTGGGCACCAGGGACTACTGAATGTCAAGGGCTGGGGGCACCAAATCAATGGCCCATAGGGTAATGGAGGCATCAAATCACTGGCCATAGACAACTAGGGAAACAATAAGATGAACATCAGAGACTACTGGATGTCAAGGGCTGGGGGCATCAAATCAATGGACCATAGGGTACTGGAGGCATCATAGGCCATAGGCAACTAGGGCAACAATGTGATGGACATCCGAGACCAAACCATTGGACACCACGGCCACCTCTGGGCACCAGGGACTACTGAATGTCAAGGGCTGGGGGGTGGGGGAGGTAGACAAAACCATATGGACCATAGTGTATTGGAGGCATCAATCTACTGGCCATAGACAACTAGGGAAACAATGTGATGGACATCCGAGACCACACCATTGGACACCACGGCCACCTCTGGGCACCAGGGACTACTGGATGTCAAGAGCTGGGGGCACCAAATCAATGGCCCATAGGGTAATGGAGGCATCAAATCACAACTGGGGCAACAATGTGATGGACATCCGAGACCACACCATTGGACACCACGGCCACCTCTGGGCACCAGGAACCGAAGCAGTAGATAAGAAAACCACCAGATATCAGGGATAAGGGACAGGGACAGACACCACAGTGGCAGACATAAAGCATTCAATCCTGCCATGATGGTTGAGAATTGGGGTTTGGTTAAATTGAGGTGGAATAATTTGGTGGCCATGGTTGGAGACTTTGCTGAGACCTCCTGGGCTATCATTCTAGGTAGGCTTTATGATCATGTCCTTGTGCTCCTTGGCAGACAAGATCATGACTCCGGGTTCCTTCGCCCTTGCTGATGAGATATTTGCATGCACCTAATCCCAGAGGTGTGAGAAGTGATTATAGGATCTGGAGGATGAGCCGCGTTCCGGGCGATGGAGAGGTCTCAATGAGTCTTCATCAGATGCAGACGTCTAGTCGCTGACAGGTGTAATTAGGGGAAGCGGAGAGAGTCCAACTTTGCATCTCAGGTTGATTTGGCAGAGCCGGGATCTCCTCCCCCTGATTTATGGCTGCGAGTAAATATACAGCGGATTATGTCACCTTCAGGTCTTTACTCGTAACCAAACTGGCTCGTAAGTCGTCTCAAGGAGAATCCCTTAAGTTCTATGTATTTCTGGGAAATCGGGGTGACAACCAGAGCAGGCCGTCCCCACAGAGGTCACCTCACATACTAGACTTGGAGGACTTAGGGATATAAATGTTTAATGGGATTATTTGCATCTTAGGAGAAAAGAAACTTTGTATAAGGTGTAAAAAGTGACAACTTAGTGTCCAAATCATAGGGATGCCCATATATCAGTGCCATATAGTGCGAACAATAGATCTATGAAATGCTCAAATAATACCGCTAATAGTGCTAAAATACCCTAATACAGTGCTCCAATAATAACTACTCAGATACTACCACCATAAAGTACTGAGATAGAAGCGCCATAGAGTGTACACATAAATAAGACTGTCCTACTATGATCCAATAAGAACTACTCCTATATTACTGCCATAAATATCCAAATACAAGCGCTATACAGTGTACACATAAATAAGACTGCCATATAGTGTATAAATAATTTCACATGCTGTGTGTTCATATAATACTGCAATCTCTGATCCAATAATAACTTCTAGTGTTCTATAACTAATGCCGTACAGTCCGATAATAAAACTAACTATTATTAGGCCTTTAGTCCAAAATACTGCCATACTGAGCGCCAATAGTAACTCCTAATATAATACCGCAATACAGTATACAAAACACCAGCTTCATAAAGTGTATACATTACCGTCCTATATGTACCCAATGAATACGGCCATACCATCCACATTACTATTCACTGGACTCAATAGATACATCCATACAGCGCTCTAATAATAATAAATCCTCCTGTAGTGCCACAATAACCACATACAGTGATCCAGTAATAACCACTCCGTGCTCAAATAATACCGCCATATAGTATCAAAATATCCGTGTCCTACAGTACACACATCATTGTTGTATAATATACACAAATAATACCGCCATATAGTATCGAAATAACCGTGTCCTACAGTACACACATCTTAGTTGTATAATATACACAAATAATACCGCCATATAGTATCGAAATAACCGTGTCCTACAGTACACACATCATAGTTGTATAATATACACAAATAATACCGCCATATAGTATCAAAATAACCGTGTCCTACAGTACACACATCTTAGTTGTATAATATACACAAATAATACCGCCATATAGTATTGAAATAACCGTGTCCTACAGTACACACATCATAGTTGTATAATATACACAAATAATACCGCCATATAGTATCGAAATAACCGTGTCCTACAGTACACACATCATAGTTGTATAATATACACAAATAATACCGCCATACTATGTATCAATAATTCCATAAATATTTAAAATACTCTTTCAATACCGCCATACAGTCCTCCAGTAATAAGTGGTCAAATATTACCGCCATTAGCTATCCAAATACCAGTGTCCTACCGAGTACATATAACAGTTGTATACACACAGAATACACTATGCTATGTATTAATAATTCCGCTAATGTATACAATACCGCCATACAATGCTCCGATAATAACTGCTCAAATAACATTGCCATAAATCATTCAACTATCACACATTATATATAAATAATACCACCATAAGGTATCCAAATATCAGTGTCATATATATACATATATATATATATATATATATATATATAATACTGCCACTAAGTATCCAAATATCAGTTTTATACAGTGTGCATGAGTAATACTGCCAATTATTCCATTAATATGTATACGTCTCCTACAATACCGCCATGCAGTGCTCCCATTACAAAGCTGGGCCACGTGACATTCAGCCATTGCTCCTATTTCTGCCTTGTTTTTTAGCCTTGTGCACCATTGTAGTTTTGCTGCCCCCGCCCCCACTGTATTCTGTAGATTTCTAGGCTATATTCCTGCCTTCGTGCTGGTACGTGTGCCGCCATCTCCTCTTCCCGGCTGTGCGGACATTTGCGCGGCATTGACCTTTCCTATAAGTGAATCTCAGTAGAGGAGACGGTTTAATTGTAGAATAAATGGGGGTGTGCGGCTGCGCCTGGAGCCTCCTCGCCATCTGTAAGGTCACGCCATCCTCCTGATGTATGGCCGGCTATGGCGAAGGCAGCAGATGGTCGTCTGCTGCGCCCAGTTGGTGCCAGGTGATGCCGCGTCGCAGCCAGTCTCCTGTAATGTCTCACTGACAACCGTAACGTTCACCTTCGCTCCTGGACTCTTTGTAGATCCTTTATCTGAGCCGGCACTTCACAGGTTAATTCTGTAACATCGGCTCGCCTTTACGTCGCCTTGTCTTCAGTAACATTCTGTCTTATGCTCCAGTCACAGCCAAAGCTGCATTCAAACTTTCAAAGGCTACTGACAGCTCCATATTATAATGTACTCTGCTGCATTGCATTCTGGGAAATGTAGTACAAGAGCCAGCAGGGGGCAGCAGGGCTTGTACACTGAGAGAAAGCTAGAGTGCAGCTCTGGCTGTGACTAGAGGAGAACATACACCTACAGCAAGTTCACTACAGTAATAGGTTCTGTATTTTGGATCATAGGGTGCACTGCTCGCGCTGTTATAAGGACACCCTTGGTAGAGTTGGGATATTAAAGGGGCACTCTCACTGTTATGTGGGTGTGGTCTATATTTGGGGGCGGGTCTTTTGTAGGGACTATGTATCATGTAGTGTCCCGTCCACTGACCGCCACTCATCTCTTCGCAGCTACACGGAGGTGGATGAACACAAGATCCAGCATTGCTTCTGCTACACGTCCACCGTCCTCACCAGCACCCTGGCCTTCCAGAAGGAGCAGAAGCTGAAGTGCGAATGTCAAGTGAGTCCTAATAAGCTCATTGTGCAATGCTCTGCAGATCTGTAGACTGGTCAGTAGTGTAATAATCTGCAGGCTATATTGCAATGTACCACAAAGAGCGGGAGCGATGCTCTAGAGATGTCAGTGGTGTAATAATCTGCAGAATCTATCACAGTAGGAAAGTAGAGGGAGCAATGCTCTGCAGATCTGTAGACTGGTCAATGGTGTAATAATTTGCAGGATATATTGCAATGTGTCACAAAGAGGGAGCGATGCTCTGCAGATCTCTAGAGAGGTCAGTGGTGTAATAATCTGCAGAATCTATCACTGTAGGAAAGTAAAGGGAGCAATGCTCTGCAGATCTGTAGATTGGTCAATGGTGTAATAATCTGCAGAATCTATCACTAGTTGTCAGAAAGTAGAGGGAGCGATGTTCTGCAGCTCTTCCGATTCCTCGCTCTCTCTTCCAGCTGCCGCTCTCACTTCTGATGAATTCTTCTCATTTTCCTGTCATTAACCTACTTATTAATATGCAAAATACCATCCGTCTTAATAAACGCTCCCAAGGGCGAAGCGGACGCCGGACAGATCTCATGGCCCCGCCCCCCAAAACACAGAACTTTCTGCAGTGGATGATACAATGGGACGGTGTGCGGATATAATAACTACAATGTATCAGTCAGGAGGTCACCTAATTCTATAGGGATCGATACAATGTATCAGTCAGGAGGTCGCCTGATTCTATAGGGATCGATACAATGTATCAGTCAGGAGGTCGCCTGATTCTTTAGGGATCGATACAATGTATCAGTCAGGAGGTCGCCTGATTCTATAGGGATCGATACAATGTATCAGTCAGGAGGTCACCTGATGCTATAGGGATCGATACAATGTATCAGTCAGGAGGTCGCCTGATGCTATAGGGATCGATACAATGTATCAGTCAGGAGGTCGCCTGATTCTATAGGGATCGATACAATGTATCAGTCAGGTGGTCGCCTGATTCTATAGGGTTCGATACAATGTATCAGTCAGGAGGTCGCCTGATTCTATAGGGATCGATACAATGTATCAGTCAGGAGGTCGCCTGATTCTATAGGGATCGATACAATGTATCAGTCAGGAGGTCGCCTGATTCTATAGGGATCGATACAATGTATCAGTCAGGAGGTCGCCTGATTCTTTAGGGATCGATACAATGTATCAGTCAGGAGGTCGCCTGATTCTATAGGGATCGATACAATGTATCAGTCAGGAGGTCGCCTGATTCTATAGGGTTCGATACAATGTATCAGTCAGGTGGTCGCCTGATTCTATAGGGTTCGATACAATGTATCAGTCAGGAGGTCGCCTGATTCTATAGGGTTCGATACAATGTATCAGTCAGGAGGTCGCCTGATTCTATAGGGTTCGATACAATGTATCAGTCAGGTGGTCGCCTGATTCTATAGGGATCGATACAATGTATCAGTCAGGTGGTCGCCTGATTCTATAGGGTTCGATACAATGTATCAGTCAGGAGGTCGCCTGATTCTTTGCTGTGATGTCCTGACACTTGGATTACCATACGGCCAAGAACTGATAACCAACCTCTCAAGAAGCGTCCTTAACCCTTTCCACGCCTCATCATCCCCTGATATGTAATGATCATACCCCAAAGACATGAACATCACAGACTGTCACCGGTCTCTGAAGACGCTCGCCGGCGGCGCTGTGCACGTCAGTCCCCGGTAAGCAGAGGGATTAATTAGATCACATCTCCTAAACCCGAGGGGTCCACCTGCTGAGGAGGGGGCGCTCCGACTGCTCATACACTTTGTTACCATACTTTACCATTTACTTGCTGTCAGTGACTGGGAATATCCTGAGACTGCAAACCTGTCTTGATCCAGTATATCTCACAGGTGAAGGTTTGTTACTGTTGTATCCAGCCTTAGCAATGCTCTGTGAGCTAAACACATGAACAGGACAAATGTCTACATACTGTGATAGTTTGTTACAATGTATCAGTCTGGAGTCCAGGCTGTAGAGCTCACAGAGCATTGTCTAGACTGGATCCAACTGTAACACATCCCCATCTGTGACAAGTAATCCACCTGCTGCCCCCTAATGGACCGGCACAAATGTACCTGATAACCTGCTATTAATGCCACTAATAGGCTCCTGTCCCTGGAACATCTCAGAGGTGAAGATTTCTAATTCTGTGACTATGAGGTAAGTGCGGAGCGACCCCGTCATGTGCCCCCGACTGTACCTGCAAACGCTGCCCCGGATGATGTGAGGTCAGAAGCCGCCGAAGAGTCAATAATAATTCAGGAGGATTCACCACGTGTGTCATCGTACGTGTCGCCATGAGGAGCTGCGGAGCTGGAAACAAAACTGGCGTATTGTCACCCTGAGCAGAGATAAGGCCCCTTGTCAGGCGAGCTCCAAACTACTCCAGGAGTCCGGGCGTCCTCTCCTGATTCTGGAGGCCAAGGTGGGCCCAGAAAACCACCAAACACGCAGAGAGTGCCCCCCATTTACAGGATTCCCAAATACAATACAGACACGTGCCTCTATATACGGTGCAGCCACATGCCTCTATATACGGTGCGGCCACGTGCCTCTATATACGGTGCAGCCACGTGCCTCTATATACGGTGCGGCCACGTGCCTCTATATACGGTGCGGCCACGTGCCTCTATATACGGTGCGGCCACGTGCCTCTATATACGGTGCGGCCACGTGCCTCTATATACGGTGCGGCCACGTGCCTCTATATACGGTGCGGCCACGTGCCTCTATATACGGTGCGGCCACGTGCCTCTATATACGGTGCGGCCACGTGCCTCTATATACGGTGCGGCCACGTGCCTCTATATACGGTGCGGCCACGTGCCTCTATATACGGTGCGGCCACATGCCTCTATATACGGTGCGGACACATGCCTCTATATACAGTGCAGCCACGTGCCTCTATATACAGTACAGACACGTGCCTCTATATACGGTGCGGCCACGTGCCTCTATATACGGTGCGGCCACGTGCCTCTATATACGGTGCGGCCACGTGCCTCTATATACGGTGCGGCCACGTGCCTCTATATACGGTGCGGCCACGTGCCTGTATATACGGTGCGGCCACGTGCCTGTATATACGGTGCGGCCACATGCCTCTATATACGGTGCGGACACATGCCTCTATATACGGTGCAGCCACATGCCTCTATATACGGTGCAGCCACATGCCTCTATATACGGTGCAGCCACATGCCTCTATATACAGTACAGACACGTGCCTCTATATACAGTGCAGTCACATGCCTCTATATACAGTGCAGCCACGTGCCTCTATATACAGTGCAGCCACATGCCTCTATATACAGTAAAGCCACATGCCTCTATATACAGTGCAGCCACATGCCTCTATATACAATACAGACACATGCCTCTATATACAGTACAGACACATGCCTCTATATACAATACAGACACATGCCTCTATATACAGTACAGACACATGCCTCTATATACAGTGCAGTCACGTGCCTCTATATACAGTGCAGCCACGTGCCTCTATATACAGTGCAGCCACATGCCTCTATATACAATACAGACACATGCCTCTATATACAGTACAGACACATGCCTCTATATACAGTGCAGTCACGTGCCTCTATATACAGTGCAGCCACGTGCCTCTATATACGGTGCAGCCACATGCCTCTATATACAGTGCAGTCACATGCCTCTATATACAGTGCAGCCACATGCCTCTATATACAGTACCGGGTAGACACGTCTGTCATCCAGCACCAGAAGGGTTAATAAGCCCTCCATTGCCGCATGTCAGGCCAGTTCCTCCCCACATTACCGCACGCTCCGGTTAATTAGATGACTGTGTGACTAAGACGCTGGGGGTTGTGATCCTCGTGTCCGCCTTTATTGGATGTCTGAGGAACACGAGGCGTCTGTGCTATAACTCTGCACCTCATTAACTCGGCCGACCTCATCCTACGGGCGAACCGCGCCGCGCATGCGCCAGGTGATACCAGAGCGCCAAGGTGAAGAAAAAGGACGAAGCCCAAGAAATGTTCTTATAATTAAGGAATTAACGGGAACTAATTAAAGTCGGAGATTAGCGAGGAAATGAGTGACGGGCTCATTATAACCGGCGAACTGGGCGGCGGCCTGATAACCTTCTTATAATGGTGGGGGCAGGGCACAGGCACTGGAGGGGTTAACCCCTCACATGGAACCATTGTTACATCTCTGCTGAGGGTTTGTTACAATGTATCAGTGCAGGAGTGTGATCTACACATGATACAATTGTAACAATCTCTCAGCTGTGAGTATTGGGTGTGTTCCTGTAGGGGGCAGTATACTCTGTGCTCGCTGTATCCTCTCACTATGGCGATGCTGTGCTTAGATACTTGGCTCTTATTCACACCAGTTTCTTAGGATCAGATCCCGGCCTCACATGGAGTCACAACTCCCTCTAGTGGCCACAATGACCATCACAGCAATGTAACAGGCTGGATGATGTGGGATGTAGTCCTCACCCCCTAGTGGTCAGACTGTGTGCTGGTGGAGAGATGTTTATGGAGGGGGGGGGTCTATCAGGCTTAGAGCGCTCCTTACATCTGCTGGTTTATGTAAGGTGTGAACTGCAGCTAAATGGAAGCATTATGTAAATGAGCTCATGAATATTAATCAGCCGTCTTCTCCTCTCACACAGGCTCTGCTGCAAGTCGCCAAAAACCTCTTCACACATTTGGGTGAGTTCTGTCTATTCTATCTACAACTACTCCCCCAACCTCTGTATGACTACTCCCCCATCCTCCGTATGACTACTCCCCCCATCCTCTGTATGACTACTCCCCACATCCTCTGTATGACTACTCCCCCCATCCTCTGTATGACTACTCCCCCATCCTCTGTATGACTACTCTCCCATCCTCTGCATGAGTACTCCCCCATCCTCTGTATGACTACTCCCCCATCCTCTGTATGACTACTCTCCCATCCTCTGTATGACTACTCCCCCCATCCTCTGTATGACTACTCCCCCAACCTCTGTATGACTACTCCCCCATCCTCCGTATGACTACTCCCCCCATCCTCTGTATGACTACTCCCCACATCCTCTGTATGACTACTCCCCCCATCCTCTGTATGACTACTCCCCCATCCTCTGTATGACTACTCTCCCATCCTCTGCATGAGTACTCCCCCATCCTCTGTATGACTACTCCCCCATCCTCTGTATGACTACTCTCCCATCCTCTGTATGACTACTCCCCCCATCCTCTGTATGACTACTCCCCTCATCCTCTGTATGACTACTCCCCCCATCCTCTGTATGACTACTCCCCCGTCCTCTGTATGACTACTCCCCCGTCCTTTGTATGACTACTCCCCCGTCCTCTGTATGACTACTCCCCCGTCCTCTGTATGACTACTCCCCCGTCCTCTGTATGACTACTCCCCCGTCCTCTGTATGACTACTCCCCCATCCTCTGTATGACTACTCCCCCATCCTCTGTATGACTACTCTCCCATCCTCTGCATGAGTACTCCCCCATCCTCTGTATGACTACTCCCCCATCCTCTGTATGACTACTCTCCCATCCTCTGTATGACTACTCTCCCATCCTCTGTATGACTACTCCCCCCATCCTCTGTATGACTACTCCCCCCATCCTCTGTATGACTACTCCCCTATCCTCTGTATGACTACTCCCCCATCCTCTGTATGACTACTCCCCCCATCCTCTGTATGACTACTGCCCCGTCCTCTGTATGACTACTCCCCCGTCCTCTGTATGACTACTCCCCCCATCCTCTGTATGACTACTCCCCATCCTCTGTATGACTACTCCCCCATCCTCTGTATAACTACTCCCCCCATCCTCTGTATGACTACTCCCCCCATCCTCTGTATAACTACTCCCCCCATCCTCTGTATGACTACTCCCCGCATCCTCTGTATGACTACTCCCCCCATCCTCTGTATGACTACTCCCCCGTCCTCTGTATGACTACTCCCCCCATCCTCTGTATGACTACTCTCCCATCCTCTGTATGACTACTCCCCCCATCCTCTGTATGACTACTCCCCTCATCCTCTGTATGACTACTCCCCCCATCCTCTGTATGACTACTCCCCCGTCCTCTGTATGACTACTCCCCCGTCCTTTGTATGACTACTCCCCCGTCCTCTGTATGACTACTCCCCCGTCCTCTGTATGACTACTCCCCCGTCCTCTGTATGACTACTCCCCCGTCCTCTGTATGACTACTCCCCCATCCTCTGTATGACTACTCCCCCATCCTCTGTATGACTACTCTCCCATCCTCTGCATGAGTACTCCCCCATCCTCTGTATGACTACTCCCCCATCCTCTGTATGACTACTCTCCCATCCTCTGTATGACTACTCTCCCATCCTCTGTATGACTACTCCCCCCATCCTCTGTATGACTACTCCCCCCATCCTCTGTATGACTACTCCCCTATCCTCTGTATGACTACTCCCCCATCCTCTGTATGACTACTCCCCCCATCCTCTGTATGACTACTGCCCCGTCCTCTGTATGACTACTCCCCCGTCCTCTGTATGACTACTCCCCCCATCCTCTGTATGACTACTCCCCATCCTCTGTATGACTACTCCCCCATCCTCTGTATAACTACTCCCCCCATCCTCTGTATGACTACTCCCCCCATCCTCTGTATAACTACTCCCCCCATCCTCTGTATGACTACTCCCCGCATCCTCTGTATGACTACTCCCCCCATCCTCTGTATGACTACTCCCCCGTCCTCTGTATGACTACTCCCCCCATCCTCTGTATGACTACTCCCCCATCCTCTGTATGACTACTCCCCCATCCTCTGTATGACTACTCCCCCCATCCTCTGTATGACTACTCTCCCATCCTCTGCATGAGTACTCCCCCATCCTCTGTATGACTACTCCCCCCATCCTCTGTATGACTACTCCCCCCATCCTCTGTATGACTACTCCCCCGTCCTCTGTATGACTACTCCCCCCATCCTCTGTATGACTACTCCCCCCATCCTCTGTATGACTACTCCCCCCATCCTCTGTATGACTACTCCCCCCATCCTCTGTATGACTACTGTTAGATGTAACAGCAGAACTGTCAATGCAGCTTGGGATGTGAGTGGAGTATAAGATAATGTGACAGTTGAGCTGTTAGTGCAGCTTTGGATGTGAGTGGAATATAGAACATAATGTAACTCGCCATCTCTAGGCAGTGAAGTTACTTGTGCGGATATTTAACCTCTACCACAAGGAATCCGTCTTTCCCGCTGGCTGATCTCGCGCCCTCCGCACATCACATGAATCCTCCGCCTGCCCAGGAAGAGATTGAACTTGTGACTCTTCTGATCGGAGGTTGTTATTTGCTGTGCGTTGCGCTCCGCCGCCGCCGGCCGTCTCTGCACTTTATTGGAAAAGTTTAATCTGAGCTGATATTTGGTTTTCGCCCCCTCAGGCCGCGGCGCGGACGTCCCCGGTGTAATAAGCCCTCGGCGCTCGCTCTTCAGTAGTCTGACCGCTTCTCGTAATGAGAGGACGGCGCCGGCGGCGCATTATATGTAGGCACAGCGTTCACACTGGATATGAGGAGAGAATGAGAATTGGCCGGTCGCACCGACTGCTGAGGTCTGCACCAGAACTGCAAATCTAACACCGGCCCCCAGTGACCCGGCATGGCTGTTTAACCCTTCTGGTGCTGAGATCTGAGACCGCCCACTTCAATAGTCTTTGACCATGACCACCAAGTAGTGGAAACTTCCGTGCATCTATGGTCCAGGCTACTGGGGGGCTTCCTAGCACCTGGACCCCAAGTGTTTCAGGAGAAGCCGAGCTTAATTGATAAAATTCTCCCTGTCACCTCTAGGGGGAGCCCACTGAGTATGAATCCTAGAAATCAATGGAGGTTGTGCAGTGAGAGCTCCCTCTAGTGGCGACCAAATGCGTTTGTAATTCCCCTTTTGAAATCCCAATCTGGGGAAGGAGGGGGGCTACTTAAAGGACATGATGTTCCCATTTTGGAAAGAGTAGGGAATGATTTCCCATGATTATCCCCCTCACCCACCAGCGGAGGTGCCAGACGTGGAGTTCCCCTTTAAGAGAAGTAAACTTGCGGCTCTATATATAGTCACTCAGCAGATCGGTGATTTCAGGCAATTCTGGACATTTAGTCGGAGACGTCACTGAAGAGTTTCTGACTCATTCCCAAATCTAATTCCCACATGAATCCCGTGGGAGCCTCCGGTGTAGTGCGATGTATAATCTGCAGCTGTGCGGGGTCGGAGCGCGCACGTGCACACGCCGGAGAAATCGCACTAACACGTTATTTGCACCACGTCAGTCATGGAGCAATAAGCAAAGATTTCTGTCCATTCCTAGATGACTCGATTTGGGGTCTTCAGGGGAATCCACCTAAAATGTCACAGGGACTGGTGGGGGGAGGGGCGGTAACATCAGACCCGACCAATTTCCAACACGAAGGAGCAGCAATGCCGGAATCTTCCCAGAAATCTAATGGAAGCTTCAAATGCAAATGTCAGAGTCTTAGGGATGAAAGAATTACGTTACCCCAGTACTGTAGGGGGCGCTACTATAAGCTGCCACCATCCAGTCATCACCGTACGGTGACAGGCACCTGGATGACACAATACCTGTAATGTAAGTTCACGGGGTCGATGACATCACAGATATTCTTGGTCTTTCCTAGATGACGTATCGGTCCTGCTCCAGGAAATTATCACAGAAGCTCGAAACCTCAGCAACGCCGAAATGTGAGTAACTGTAGCAAGCGTGAGGATCGTACGGAGATTTACTCGTGTCCTACCAACCTCTACTCTACACCACCAGGAACCAGAACACGTGTTCCCGTAGATTTTACCATGTGTGTCGCCATGTTATAGCCAAGAACTGGTCTTATAGATCTCCTGCATCAGCTTTACCGAACTCCTAATCCTCCAAAATCTCATTCAAGATCTGGTTTTGTAGACCTTCCCACAATCTGGTGGTGTAGACCTTTGTAGGTTCAGGTTTTGTAGACCTTCCCATAATCTGGTGGTGTAGACCTTTGTAGGTTTGGGCTTTGTAGACCTTCCCATAATCTGGTGGTGTAGACCTTTGTAGGTTCTGGATTTGTAGACCTTCCCATAATCTGGTGGTGTAGACCTTTGTAGGTTCAGGTTTTGTAGACCTTCCCACAATCTGGTGGTGTAGACCTTTGTAGGTTCTGGTTTTGTAGACCTTCCCACAATCTGGTGGTGTAGACCTTTGTAGGTTCAGGTTTTGTAGACCTTCCCATAATCTGGTGGTGTAGACCTTTGTAGGTTTGGGCTTTGTAGCAAAAAAGTCAATGGTACCGCACACTCTAAAATTATATGTGGTGCTAGCGAAAAAAGGTCCTTCGACCCAAATATACTAGTGAAAATAGATTTTGCTGCGCACACAGTTTTGTGATCAAAGGAATATAGAGATTTATTTTACAATATAGTTAACGCCTTTTGACACAATGCAAAATATTGGCATAGAAAGACAGGCTAGATCAATTGGATATGACGTTTCGGTCCTTAGACCTTCATCAGACGCGATCTAGTGTGGTAGCAGGATCAGTATAAGTGTCAAGGCATGTAGACCTTATCCAGAACCTGGTGGTGTAGACCTTTGTAGGTTCTGGTTTTGTAGACCTTATCCAGAACCTGGTGGTGTAGACCTTTGTAGGTTCTGGTTTTGTAGACCTTCCCACAATCTGGTGGTGTAGACCTTCCCACAATCTGGTGGTGTAGACCTTTGTAGGTTCAGGTTTTATAGACCTTCCCATAATCTGGTGGTGTAGACCTTTGTAGGTTCAGGTTTTGTAGACCTTCCCACAATCTGGTGGTGTAGACCTCTGTAGGTTCTGGTTTTGTAGACCTTCCCATAATCTGGTGGTGTAGACCTTTGTAGGTTCTGGATTTGTAGACTTTCCCATAATCTGGTGGTGTAGACCTTTGTAGGTTCTGGTTTTGTAGACCTTCCCATAATCTGGTGGTGTAGACCTTTGTAGGTTCTGGATTTGTAGACTTTCCCATAATCTGGTGGTGTAGACCTTTGTAGGTTCTGGTTTTGTAGACCTTTCCATAATCTGGTGGTGTAGACCTTTGTAGGTTCTGGTTTTGTAGACCTTCCCATAATCTGGTGGTGTAGACCTTTGTAGGTTCTGGTTTTGCAGACCTTCCCATAATCTGGTGGTGTAGACCTTTGTAGGTTCAGGTTTTGTAGACCTTATCCAGAACCTGGATTTTTAGGCAGTGCCCATAATCTGGTCATGCAGACTTTTTATAGGATCTGGTCTCGTGGACCTCATTCGGGATCTGGACGTCGAGACCTTGCCCATCATCTGGACTTGTAGACTACTACAAGAATTGTTGAGGATCTGGTTTTGTAGGATCTAGACTTACAATCCATTTCCAGGATCTAGTCTTTCATTACATGTCTAGGATCTGGTTTCATAGACTTGGCCCAGGAGGTGACCTGATCTTGTAGACTTTGTAGGTCTTCACCTTCTATATGGTCTTGTAAGTCTTGCCTAGATCTGGTTTGTAGGTCTTCTGTAGGATCACGTTTCATAGTTCTGGCTCAGGATCTCTTCTTGTAGACCTCATCCAGGACTTATTCGTGTAACACTGTCCAGAATTCGTTTTATAGATTTTTGATCTCATTGTGTAGATCTCATTCACAATGTGGTTGACTGAAGGTCATGTCTAAGATCTGGTCTAATGGACATTGGCCATGACTGGTCTCCAGGATCTCATCCTTTACACTTTACATACAGGATCTGTTTTGTTTTTTTCTTTAGGATCTGGTCTCTTAGTCTTGGCCTAGAATTTGGTCTTGTAGACCTTATTCAGGATTTGGTCTTGTCCTTGATCTATTTTATAGAGGATCTGGTCTAGGGTCTGGTCTCAGACAGTCTCACCGCTGGTAGACTTTGTCCAGAATCTGATCATCCATAGCTCATCCTGTCTAGTAGGACTTGTCTCAATCTTGGCCTAGTATTTGGTCTTGTAGACCTCATCCAGGATCTGGTATTGACTCTCTTATCTATTTTTATAGACCAGGTCCATGATCTGGTCTTATAGGACTTGTCTAGGATCTGCTTTGTCAGATATGGTCTTCTAGACCTTGTCTTGGATCCATCTTGTAGATCCTGACCCAGATCTTGTCCTCTAATACTATAGATATCTTCCATGGTTTGGTTGTAACAATAATGTAGCAGCTTTGGGATTATCTCCTTATATTGTTCCTTCTCTCTTCTGGCAGATGTTCCGTTTTTCTACTTGAGAGACACAGCCACGAACTGGTCGCCAAAGTGTTTGACGGAGGAGTCGTGGATGATGAGGTGCGTCCAGATGGGGGGAATATGCAATGTAATCCATCTCTTCACATGTGGTGGAATCTGTGTCCTCTAGTTACATTGTAACATCATTATCACAGTGCCACCTATGGGCCAGGAGGAGGTACTACAGTGCATTGCGAAAAATCATAAACCAGTATTCTTACTGTATTGTATTTATGACATCATGAGCACAATGATGGGAGTTTTACTTCCTCTCGACAGAGCTACGAGATTCGGATCCCAGCGGATCAGGGCATTGCGGGCCACGTGGCGACAACGGGCCAGATTCTGAACATTAAGGATGCCTACTCCCATCCTCTGTTCTACCGGGGCGTGGACGACAGCACCGGCTTCAGGACGAGGAATATCTTGTGTTTCCCCATTAAGAATGAGAGTAACGGTGGGTGGAGCCTGATTAATGAGACCCCGGGGGGCGACGGCGCGGTCACTGTATATTATAATCCGATATCTTGTATTCCCATCCTGCAGAGGTCATCGGGGTGGCGGAACTGGTCAACAAAATTAATGGTCCCGGATTTACCAAATTTGACGAAGATCTGGCCACGGCGTTCTCCATTTACTGCGGGATCAGCATCGCTCATGTAAGATCTGGCGCATGCGCGGACCGTCGCCGCGTACCGATGGGCTGATTCTAATCTCTGCCGTTTCCTCCACCAGTCGCTGCTGTATAAACAGGTCCGAGAGGCGCAATTCAGGAGTCACCTGGCCAATGAGATGATGATGTATCACATGAAGGTAACGCAACGCCTAGGGAGAGGGTTACCGGATGACTAGAGGGGGAGGGGGGAGGGTTACTGATTATTTCGTTTTGGGGTTTATTTTAGATTTTTAATAACTGATATAATAATTTCTAGATCTTTAAGACCCCGATCTCCCACCTGTGCGTCTTGTTACGCAGAATCTTTGGCTACATCAAATGTCCTTGTGAAGTGATACAAAGTATCAGATATATCTAAGCAGTAGTGATGTCACTGGTGTCACATGGAAGTGGTGATGTCACATGGAAGTGGTGATGTCACTGGGGTCACATGGAAGTGATGATGTCACTGGTGTCACATGGAAGTGGTGATGTCACTGGTGTCACATGGAAGTGGTGATGTCACATGGAAGTGGTGATGTCACTGGGGTCACATGGAAGTGATGATGTCACTGGTGTCACATGGAAGTGGTGATGTCACTGGTGTCACATGGAAGTGGTGATGTCACTGGTGTCACATGGAAGTGGTGATGTCACTGGTGTCACCTGGCAGTAGTGATGTCACTGGGGTCACCTGGCAGTAGTGATGTCACTGGTGTCACCTGAAAGTCGTGATGTCACTGGTGTCACATGGAAGTGGTGATGTCACATGGAAGTGGTGATGTCACTGGTGTCACCTGAAAGTGGTGATGTCACTGGTGTCACCTGGCAGTAGTGATGTCACTGGTGTCACCTGGCAGTAGTGATGTCACTGGTGTCACCTGGCAGTAGTGATGTCACTGGTGTCACCTGGCAGTAGTGATGTCACTGGGGTCACCTGGCAGTAGTGATGTCACTGGTGTCACCTGAAAGTCGTGATGTCACTGGTGTCACATGGAAGTGGTGATGTCACATGGAAGTGGTGATGTCACTGGTGTCACCTGAAAGTGGTGATGTCACTGGTGTCACCTGGCAGTAGTGATGTCACTGGTGTCACCTGGCAGTAGTGATGTCACTGGTGTCACCTGGCAGTAGTGATGTCACTGGTGTCACCTGGCAGTAGTGATGTCACTGGTGTCACCTGGCAGTAGTGATGTCACTGGGGTCACCTGGCAGTAGTGATGTCACTGGTGTCACCTGAAAGTCGTGATGTCACTGGTGTCACATGGAAGTGGTGATGTCACATGGAAGTGGTGATGTCACTGGTGTCACCTGGCAGTAATGTCACTGGGGTCACCTGGCAGTAGTGATGTCACTGGTGTCACCTGGCAGTAGTGATGTCACTGGTGTCACCTGGAAGTGGTGATGTCACTGGTGTCACCTGGCAGTAGTGATGTCACTGGTGTCACCTGGCAGTAGTGATGTCACTGGTGTCACCTGAAAGTCGTGATGTCACTGGTGTCACATGGAAGTGGTGATGTCACTGGTGTCACCTGGCAGTAGTGATGTCACTGGTGTCACCTGGCAGTAGTGATGTCACTGGTGTCACCTGGCAGTAGTGATGTCACTGGGGTCACCTGGCAGTAGTGATGTCACTGGTGTCACCTGAAAGTCGTGATGTCACTGGTGTCACATGGAAGTGGTGATGTCACATGGAAGTGGTGATGTCACTGGTGTCACCTGGCAGTAGTGATGTCACTGGTGTCACCTGGCAGTAGTGATGTCACTGGTGTCACCTGGCAGTAGTGATGTCACTGGTGTCACATTACTTGTACAGTTGATAGTATTACATCTTAGTGGTCTCTACTCCTTGAGATCTCCTCATCACATTCTTATCTCTTCCAGGTCTGTGAAGAAGAAACTAAGAAGCTGGAGAGTAACGGGATTCCATCAGTTTCCTGCATCGATCCAAATTTTGCAAATTTCAGCTACACCCCCCGATCCCTCCCCGAGGATGATACCACGTTGGTGAGTGACGAGCCAATAACCAACATGGCGTTCGCTTATGTCACCTTATATACAAACCTATATTTAGTCCTGCAGTAATCTCTTTTGGTGCAATAGCGCCCCCTAGCTCGCTGGTATTACAAGCCTGTCCTGAAGCGCCTCCGCCTGGGGAGATCACGTCTGTAAAGCCTTACTGTTCATATCTCATGGACTTCCTCTTGGTCTCACGCGATTATCTCGGCGTCCCCGGGGGTCAGAGAGCGGAGCGCACAAGTCTCTATTCCTATCAGCAGATGTGACACAAACATCCCCGAAATCCTCTGAGGGGTGCACACAGGATTCAGGGGAGGGGGTACAGACATATGAAACTATAGAGTACCAGATAACACCGCCATAGAGTGTGCAGATACCAGCGCTATATAGTGGATACATAAGGAGGGTCCATGAAAGTAGGAATCTGATGGTGATTTGGGTCGGCACGCCCAGCCCCCAGCCCCATCGCTTACTGTCCAGGCTGTGCCGCTCCCTGTCATGTGGAGAGTTGTGGGGGGTGAATTATTACTTATTGTATCGCCCCCGCCCCGGAATGACGTTCATCTAAAAGGCAACATTGTAATTCATAAAATATAGCAAGAAAATATCACCTGTCATTCCACTCCCTGCCAGCAGGTGGCGATGAAGCAGCATATAAACTGACTGATCGAGTATTAGAATACCTGCCTGTGGAGGACTACAAGGCCCAGCCTGTATTTTCAGTTGCCTCTGTCCCTTAGGTCTTTAGATTGCCAGCTCTTGGGTCGACCATTGCAGTCAGTCACGTATGTATTTTCTGTGTATTTATGTGCCCCCTCTCCATGTCGCCCCCTGCAGGCCACACTCAGTATGTTTGAAGACATGGGCTTTACCACCAACTACAAGATCGATCGGACGACGCTTATCAGGTGTGTGCTATGGCCAGATCTCGAAGAGTTAACTGATTGAAGCCCCGCCCTCAGCTCAGTGACCACACCCCCCATAGCCCTCTACAGTCTACCAGCATCTGAGACCTGCTCATCCAGAGCTCCATGGTTCATGAATGGAATACAAGAGCTACAGTAAAGACTGACATTAACAAAACAGAGCACGAGGGGTGTAATTGTCTATGATGTGCACTGATGTAGCAGAGAGGAGTTTGTCACTTGGTTATTTATCTGCCACCTATTATTGTATTTGCAGATTTATTAGTAACTGGAGACTTCTGTGTGTTTAGATTTTGCCTTATGGTGAAGAAGGGGTACAGGGACCCCCCGTATCACAACTGGATGCACGCCTTCTCTGTCTCACACTTCTGCTACCTGCTCTACAAGAACCTGGAACTCCTCAATTACTTAGAGTAAGACCTGCACATCCTGAGTCTGACCACTAGATGGCGCTATAATATACAGAGTTATACAAGAAGTCACATATCCTGGGTGTTACCACTAGATGGCGCTGTAGTATATAGAGTGATACAAGAAGTCACATATCCTGAGTGTTACCACTAGATGGCGCTATAGTATACAGAGTTATATTATAAGTCACATATCCTGGGTGTTACCACTAGATGGCGCTGTAGTATATAGAGTGATACAAGAAGTCACATATCCTGAGTGTTACCACTAGATGGCGCTATAATATACAGAGTTATACAAGAAGTCACATATCCTGAGTGTTACCACTAGATGGCGCTATAGTATACAGAGTGATACAAGAAGTCACATATCCTGAGTGTTACCACTAGATGGCGTTATAGTATATAATGCGTATCTGTACTAGAAGTCACATATCTTGGGTGTTACCTCTAGATGGAGCCATAGTGGATGGTGCAAAATTATACTAAAACTCATTACACATCCTGACTTCTACCACTAGATGGAGCTATAGTACCTTATGCAGCATTACAATAGAAGTTACGCTAGATGGCGCTATAGCACATGACATAACAGTTATACTAGAAGTCATTTTTGGTGCTGACACCAGATGGAGCTATAGCATATGGTACAGAAGTATACTGGAAGTATCACCCTGTCTTCTACCACTAGGTGGAGCCATAGCACAACATAATATAATATATTATATATAATACAGTATATATATATATATATATATATATATATATATATATATATATATTATCCAACTTCTACCACTAGGTGGAGCCATAGCACATGATATAATATCATACTTAGTCACATATCCGTCTTCTACCACTAGGTGGAGCCATGGTGCAGTATCACAATATAGAAGTATATGCAGATGCCACCACTGGGGGCGCTGTGCTTCATGCTGCATTTTTATTGTTTTTCATAGTTTTCTTCTTTTCTTTTTATTATTTTTTTGCTTTTTCAGGGACTTTGAGATTTTTGCCTTGTTTGTGTCGTGTATGTGCCATGATCTGGACCACAGGGGGACGAACAATTCCTTCCAGGTGGCCTCGGTAAGTTTTGTGGCGCCGATGCCTCGTACTTCGCTCGCTCCGTTATCGTCCTGTTTGGGCTCCGGTTTATTTCCAAATCTTCTTTTCCTGCAGAAATCTGTCCTGGCGGCCCTGTACAGCTCCGAGGGGTCTGTGATGGAGGTGAGTGCACTCGGGGCCCCTACACCCACCCCCCATTGTATGATACAGCAGTGGCTTCATGAACTCCAGTCACATCTAAAGCTGCAAGAGATGCAAATTTTTATTCCTCCTTAATCAAGCCCCTGATAAATCAAGGGCCAGCGACTACCTGTATGATCTGTGATATATGCAGAATTAGGAGTGCAGCTCTGGGTGTGACTAGAGACATGATATATGACTAAGGACTTTCCTTCTTCTCGGCAGAGACATCACTTTGCTCAGGCCATCGCCATCCTCAACTCACAAGGGTGTAACATTTTTGAACAGTTTTCACGGAAGGTGAGTTCACGTGGACCATACCATACTACAGGGGGCGGGGGGGTCGGCGTGATGTAAGCGATGATGTCCCTTTCATATGTCTCCCCCTGCAGGACTATCAGAGGATGTTGGACCTCATACGAGATATTATCTTGGCCACCGATTTGGCGCATCATTTGCGTATCTTTAAAGAACTTCAGAAAATGGCGAAAGGTGAGAGGAGCGCCCCCTGCTGTCAGGGAAGAAACAGAAAGAAAGAAAACCACATAAAATAATCCAAGAAGAGATAAAAACACAAGAAAGTGTCTGAGCTCTTCTTGTCCACTAGAGGGAGCCGGCTAAGGGGGTTTATTATATAGCGCCAACACAGTCTGCTGCACCGTACACAGATCAATGCCGAAACACAGGAACTCCCAATCTAGTCTCACTATGTAGCACTCAATGTATCACTGCCATCATCCATACCTCTAGGAGGTCAGACCTCAAACACATGTATCCCCTGCACTGACCTATGACCTGGGCATTGTTAAGTTACAATGTTTAGAAGCCGATACAATGTAACAAAATAATGTTATTGAATGTCTCCCTCTAGCGGTCACAACCAGAACAGCAGAGAAACAGAAGAACACAAATAAGGGAAGGGACACAATAGATGCAAAAAACAACTTTATTGCCCCTCACCTCTTTAACCTCTTGTTCCCCGCCCCAGGCTCCTCTGTCTCTTTCCAGACTCCTTTGTCCGCCTTCTGCGGGGCAAAGGTTGTGCTACAGGTAGAGACCTGAGGAATGCAGAGAAGACCATTAATCCGGCTGCTACTGTCCTAGTGATCGGTCACATGTAGATAGAAGGTGGTACTGTGGCCCTCGGTACCCCAGGAGCCCCCACCACCCCTCCTCCGCATAGCTACACATTCATTGGTATGTTTTTGTATGACAGATGGTTATGATCCCAAAAATAAGCACCACCACAACCTCCTGATCTGCCTCCTCATGACCTCGTGTGACCTCTCTGACCAAACCAAAGGCTGGAAAACCACCAGAAAGATAGCGGTGAGTCCTCCGAGGAGCCAGAAATGTCTGAATCGTATCATAGAAAACCTCCTCCTAGATCAGCACAATTCACGCCTAAAATACTCTGTGCTGCTGTGGACCCTGCTCCTTCCATCATCATCTCAGTCTGTGCCCCCCCTCCCTAGTGGTTTAAATATATTATTTAATGTAATTCTTATATTTTGTCATTTTAGGAGCTCATATACAAAGAATTCTTCTCTCAGGGAGACCTGGTAAGTGTTGACAAGGCGAACTCCACCGGGTGGAAGAACATACATGGCTGGCATTTTTTTAAAAAAAAATGGTCACCAATAGTGGTGTGTGGGGGGCTTATAGCTTAAATATGAAGGGGGGGGGTCTATCCTAGCTATAGTCACTGTCTGATTCACAGCTTCCAATACTAAGGCAATTTTGCCTCAGTACTCACCCTTATCAGGGGAACTGGGAAAAGCCAAGTACCCTCTACCGCCCAACCACCTTAAGTTATAGCTGATAATGGTGTGGTTGAAGGCTAGGAAGTGGCAAAAACACATGAGCCTTCCCACCCTGTGCAAGGCGACAGCACTAACCACTTCTCAGTCTAATAATACCGATCAGTGGCCGCCACAACAAACTATCAGGTCAAGTGGTTGAATACTGGACAGTACCCAGCTCTTCCCAGTGTCCCTGATGGCAGTGGGTGCCCTGATAATAATGAGGAGATAATAATGTGTTTTTATTGGCTAGTCTATATAACAATATAAGTTAATGTATAGACAGACACCCTCTCCACCCAATGTATGGACAGACACCCTCTCCACCCAATGTATGGACAGACACCTTCTCCCCCCAATGTATGGACAGACACCCTCTCCACCCAATGTATGGACAGACACCCTCTCCACCCAATGTATGGACAGACACCTTCTCCCCCCAATGTATGGACAGACACCCTCTCCACCCAATGTATGGACAGACACCCTCTCCACCCAATGTATGGACAGACACCCTCTCCACCCAATGTATGGACAGACACCCTCTCCACCCAATGTATGGACAGACACCCTCTCCCCCCAATGTATGGACAGACACCCTCTCCACCCAATGTATGGACAGACACCCTCTCCACCCAATGTATGGACAGACACCCTCTCCACCCAATGTATGGACAGAAACCCTCTCCACCCAATCTATGGACAGACACCCTCTCCACCCAATGTATGGACAGACACCCTCTCCACCCAATCTATGGACAGACACCCTCTCCACCCAATCTATGGACAGACACCCTCTCCACTAGATCTACAGCCTCTTTATTTTACTGTCTCTGCAGGAGAAAGCCATGGGGAACCGGCCGAGCGAGATGATGGACCGAGAGAAAGCGTACATCCCCGAACTGCAGATCAGCTTCATGGAGCACATTGCCATGCCCATCTACAAGTGAGTGTCACAGTGACATCATGATGACATCATCAACTCCATCTCTCTCTGTTATCTCAGCACTTCCTCTTCCCTGATTTGTCCCTCCTGTCATTCATGTAACATTTCACTGTTGTCTGCACCTTCTGTGCCTCAGATAATATTTGCTGATAACACCACCACTACCCTGGGCCTACATAGGGACAGTACAAGGAGATCCAAGGCAAAATCTATGCAGGGATCTTCTGTCCTCGAGCTCCATAATGTTACTTAACAGGAGGAATTAAATGCAGGATCCTGGAAAGGAACAAGTGGTAGACAAGGTCCAGGTTCTTCAAGCATCAGGTGGTCACCAGCAGCAGACAAGGACCAGGTCCTCCTGTATCAGGTGGTCACCAGGGGCAGACAAGGACCAGGTCCTCCTGTATCAGGTGGTCACCAGCAGCAGACAAGGACCAGGTCCTCCTGTATCAGGTGGTCACCAGGGGCAGACAAGGACCAGGTCCTCCTTTATCAGGTGGTCACCAGTGGCAGACAAGGACCAGGTCCTCCTGTATCAGGTGGTCACCAGCAGCAGACAAGGACCAGGTCCTC
Organism: Leptodactylus fuscus; assembly: GCF_031893055.1. Lineage (NCBI taxonomy): Eukaryota > Metazoa > Chordata > Amphibia > Anura > Leptodactylidae > Leptodactylus > Leptodactylus fuscus. The sequence goes on along the minus strand of NC_134266.1, from coordinate 277,191,078 downwards.
CTGTATCAGGTGGTCACCAGGGGCAGACAAGGACCAGGTTCTCCTATATGAGGTGGTCACCAGGGGCAGACAAGGACCAGGTCCTCCTGTATCAGGTGGTCACCAGTAGCAGATAAGGACCAGGTCCTCCTGTATCAGTAGTCTCATCTGTCTTGTTCTATGTTTCCAGGCTGCTGAAAGACCTGTTCCCGCGCTCCGCCGAGCTCTACGAGATTGTGGCCTCTAACCGGGTGAAGTGGACTCGGGTCTCCCACAAATTCACCATCAGGGGTCTCCCCAGTAACAACTCGCTGGACTTCCTGGATGAAGAATACGATATTCAGGAGAGTCTGGACGACGATTATAAACTCAATGGTTGTACGGACACGAAGGGTGTGAATGGCTCGATGGCGGCGGAGTGACCCTCGCACAGAGTGGACCCCGTATATATATATACACATATATATATATCTATATCTCCAGTGTGAGGACCATCGATTGTGCTCAAATCCTCCAGGTTGTTTTGCCGTCAGTGTGCAGTGCAATGTATGTTACACCGGATGGCGCTGTGGAGCTGTCCCTGCCGCAGCTCTGAGAAGCGATCGACTCTGCGACTCTGCGCCTCAAACTCATGTGCACGAAGCCCGAGAGGTGGAAGATGTGGACGGCCAAGATATTTCTGCCACAGATGAATGATGGGAATTTTTTTATACGGAAATTCGTTATTCGGGGTCCGGCCGCTCCCCACGTCACCGCTGTCCGCTCCCCACGTCACCGCTGTCCGCAAATCCTTGTGACATTTTCCTCCACAGATAATATTGAGTGACTTTGTGAATATTTACTTATCTCCTACTGGTTTAGAGTTGTCATGTCTCTAGTCACAGCCAAAGCTGCATTTACTATTCTCTCTATACCAGAGCTGAGGTCTTGTATTATACCGCCTGGTACTGCGGTCAGACGTGTGGTCAGACCCCTGAGCAGAGTCAAACACCGCATGTCTGACAATGCAATGCAGTAGGACGTGTTGTGTACAGATATAGGGCAGCAGAATTGTGAATGCAGCTCTGGATGTAATGCAATGTTAGGAAATGCTGACAGCACCGGACCCATCCACTGATAACCGCAGGGGCCCATAGCAGGGGCCCAGGTGGGGGGGAGGTGCTCTGTATCTAAGTTCAGCCAATCAAGAGCTTGTATTAGATTTTTGCCGCCACATTTCAGGTGGATCGTCCTCGCTGTGCATGCTGGGTATTGTAGTTCTAGAAGATGGAGTCATACAGGATAGGATTGGTTATATGGCAGGTTCTAAGGATGAGAAGAAGAAGAAGGCGAGGGCCAAACACTACTAATAAAGAGAGGACCCCCAGATCATGGCCCTGACCTGACCCCTGACCCTACCCACATTTAGAAAAGTGTCGAGACCGGCACAAAAATTGCCATTGACTATATGAGTCTCAGGTAGGGTCAAGTCGTTACAAATCGGACAAAAGTGTCTGTACCCCTAATGATGTACCTGTACCCCCGCCCCATGTCTTATACCCCCCTGTATCTTACACTACAAAGCTAGAACTGAAGGGGAAGGGAAAATTAACCCTTTCCAACAGATCCCCCTCCTGGTGCCACCACTTCAGTTCTAGCTTTGTGCAGGAGGGTAAGGTCACATCCAAACCAGCGAGCGACGCACAGACCCTTCTCAGCTTCTGGAGACTCCTATACATTTAGGAGAGGGCGGGAAAGCAAGAAGCGGTCACTGTATACAATATAATATCATAGAAGATGACCTCAGAGCGTCTGCATGGCTTCCTGTATATCTCTGGATGTCAGCGGACAAGATGGCGAGAATCAGTGGTATATAGTGGAATATAGTGGTATATAGCATTCCTGCGCTCACTATCCTGAGTATTCACTTTAAGGCTTGGTTCACACATCAGTATGCCATCCGTCCATTTGAATTCAGTTTCGGACTAAAAACGGACTGATGCACTTACTGATTGTATACTGACACCTTTATATGCTGATAGCAAACGCTGCCCCCTAGAGGACAGATAAGGGAATTAAAAGTAGCAATTGTAAATAGAGTAGATTGTATACAGAGATGAATTATCAGATGAATTAATATCCAGGTCTGCTGTGAGATAAATCACTCTCTAGATACTGTAGAAGGACTCCCCTATGTCTCTATGGGAGACATATGGTATATATGTATATATATATAATCTATGTATATACACTCACTGGCCACTTTATTAGGTACACCTGTCCAACTGCTCGTTAACACTTAATTTCTAATCAGCCAATCACATGGCGGCAACTCAGTGCATTTAGGCATGTAGACATGGTAAGACAATCTCCTGCAGTTCAAACCGAGCATCAGTATGGGGAAGAAAGGTGATTTGAGTGCCTTTGAACGTGGCATGGTTGTTGGTGCCAGAAGGGCTGGTCTGAGTATTTCAGAAACTGCTGATCTACTGGGATTTTCACGCACAACCATCTCTAGGGTTTACAGAGAAAGGTCCGAAAAAGAAAAAACATCCAGTGAGCGGCAGTTCTGTGGGCGGAAATGCGTTGTTGATGCCAGAGGTCAGAGGAGAATGGCCAGACTGGTTCGAGCTGATAGAAAGGCAACAGTGACTCAAATAGCCACCCGTTACAGCCAAGGTAGCCAGAAGAGCATCTCTGAACGCCGCACAGTACGTCCAACTTTGAGGCTACAGATGGGCTACAGCAGCAGAAGACCACACCGGGTGCCACTCCTTTCAGCTAAGAACAGGAAACTGAGGCTACAATTTGCACAAGCTCATCGAAATTGGACAATTGAAGATTGGAAAAACGTTGCCTGGTCTGATGAGTCTCGATTTCTGCTGCGACATTCGGATGGTAGGGTCAGAATTTGGCGTCAACAACATGAAAGCATGGATCCATCCTGCCTTGTATCGGTAACGGTTCAGGCTGGTGGTGGTGGTGTCATGGTGTGGGGAATATTTTCTTGGCACTCTTTGGGCCCCTTGGTACCAATTGAGCATCGTTGCAACGCCAAAGCCTACCTGAGTATTGTTGCTGACCATGTCCATCCCTTTATGACCACAATGTACCCAACATCTGATGGCTACTTTCAGCAGGATAATGCAATGCCATGTCATAAAGCTGGAATCATCTCAGACTGGTTTCTTGAACATGACAATGAGTTCACTGTACTCCAATGGCCTCCACAGTCACCAGATCTCAATCCAATAGAGGAGCATCTTTGGGATGTGGTGGAACGGGAGATTCGCATCATGGATGTGCAGCCGACAAATCTGCGACTGCAACTGTGTGATGCCATCATGTCAATATGGACCAAAATCTCTGAGGAATGCTTCCAGCACCTTGTTGTATCTATGCCACGAAGAATGGAGGCAGTTCTGAAGGCAAAAGGGGGTCCAACCCGTTACTAGCATGGTGTACCTAATAAAGTGGCCGGTGAGTGTAGATGTCCATGGAGACGGGAGGTGGGGAGGAGAAGAGCTTGGGAGGCAGAGAGGCAGTTGAATGATAAGAGACCACTTTCACGACAGAGTTGTATTATCCTGTGAATTATTGTCCAGGTCTGTAGTGAGAGAAAAGACTCACTAGATGCTGTAGATGGTCTCATATCTGTCTGTATTTCTGATCCATCTGTGTATGGATTCAGCAATAGAAGTCTATGGAGAGGTGAGGGGGCATAGAAGAACTCCTGAAGGTAGAGAGATAAGAGACCCCTCGGCACTATACAGTGACCACTTTCTCTCACAGCAGAGCTGGATTACCAGGTGAGTAGTGAGAGAAAAGACTCACTAGATGCTGTAGCTGGCCATATGTGTCTCTCTACCCTGTGTTTCTCTCCCAAACACAATTTCCATAGAATTCATTGTAAACTGATCTGTGTATAGACAGGATCAGTGACTGCAGAGAGTGAGAAGAGATAGGAGGAAGGAGATAACTCCAGTAACAGAAACTTTTCTTTAATAACGTATATTACAAAGTTTTTTCACCTGCACTATTGACAAGTTTGGGGGGCCCCTATAACCTCTATAATGAGGGGCCAAAGCGCTGATCGGCCATTCTCCTGCTCCAGAATCCCACGTACATTACTACTATAGAAGCCCCCTATAATGAGGGCTCAGGTGTCCTAAATCTGGAGCCCAGTTGGATCAGGTAACGAGTAGACGGTTGTTGTAATTCTGTTTTTCTAAGGGCTATTAATGTGGTGGATACAATGTAGCGATGTTACTTGTGAGACTCAATCTGGGAATTAAATGTCTAAAATTAAAGGGATATTTAAGGGCATCATTAATATCAGTTAAGCTTCTCCCCTCCTCCTCCCAATTTCTGAAATCAGCTCTTGAGGATTGAGATACAGCCTGTATTGTACTCCATATTGGTATTCACTATTCTACAGCTTCAGAGCTGAAATCGCCCAGCACTTCCAATTTGTTAAGGTGATGCTTGAAATCCTATAGTATTAGTGAAGGAAGATAACCAAATAATAACCAGCAGAATAGTGAGCACAGCTCCGGAGTATAATACAGGATAAGTAATGTAATGTATGTACACAGTGACTGTACCAGCAGAATAGTGAGCGCAGCTCTGGAGTATAATACAGGATAAGTAATGTAATGTATGTACACAGTGACTGTACCAGCAGAATAGTGAGCGCAGCTCTGGAGTATAATACAGGATAAGTAATGTAATGTATGTACACAGTGACTGTACCAGCAGAATAGTGAGCGCAGCTCTGGAGTATAATACAGGATAAGTAATATAATGTATGTACACAGTGACTGTACCAGCAGAATAGTGAGCGCAGCTCTGGAGTATAATACAGGATAAGTAATGTAATGTATGTACACAGTGACTGCACCAGCAGAATAGTGAGCGCAGCTCTGGAGTATAATACAGGATAAGTAATGTAATGTATGTACACAGTGACTGTACCAGCAGAATAGTGAGCGCAGCTCTGGAGTATAATACAGGATAAGTAATGTAATGTATGTACACAGTGACCAGCAGAATAGTGAGCGCAGCTCTGGAGTATAATACAGGATAAGTAATGTAATGTATGTACACAGTGACTGCACCAGCAGAACAGCGAGCGCAGCTCTGGAGTATAATACAGGATAAGTAATGTAATGTATGTACACAGTGACTGTACCAGCAGAATAGTGAGTGCAGCTCTGGAGTATAATACAGGATAAGTAATGTAATGTATGTACACAGTGACTGTACCAGCAGAATAGTGAGCGCAGCTCTGGGGTATAATACAGGATAAGTAATGTAATGTATGTACACAGTGACTTTACCAGCAGAATAGTGAGCGCAGCTCTGGAGTATAATACAGGGTAAGTAATGTAATGTATGTACACAGTGACTGCACCAGCAGAATAGTGAGCGCAGCTCTGGAGTATAATACAGGATAAGTAATGTAATGTATGTACACAGTGACTGTACCAGCAGAATAGTGAGCGCAGCTCTGGAGTATAATACAGGATAAGTAATGTAATGTATGTACAGAGTGACTGTACCAGCAGAATAGTGAGCGCAGCTCTGGAGTATAATACAGGGTAAGTAATGTAATGTATGTACACAGTGACTGTACCAGCAGAATAGTGAGCGCAGCTCTGGAGTATAATACAGGATAAGTAATGTAATGTATGTACACAGTGACTGTACCAGCAGAATAGTGAGCGCAGCTCTGGAGTATAATACAGGATAAGTAATGTAATGTATGTACACAGTGACTGTACCAGCAGAATAGTGAGCGCAGCTCTGGAGTATAATACAGGATAAGTAATGTAATGTATGTACAGAGTGACTGTACCAGCAGAATAGTGAGCGCAGCTCTGGAGTATAATACAGGGTAAGTAATGTAATGTATGTACACAGTGACTGTACCAGCAGAATAGTGAGCGCAGCTCTGGAGTATAATACAGGATAAGTAATGTAATGTATGTACACAGTGACTGTACCAGCAGAATAGTGAGCGCAGCTCTGGAGTATAATACAGGATAAGTAATGTAATGTATGTACACAGTGACTGTACCAGCAGAATAGTGAGCGCAGCTCTGGAGTATAATGCAGGCAATTTTATTATATTATAGTATTTAGTCTTAAAGACACAGTTCAATAACTTTGAATATATGACTGGAAGGTGATTGTAGAACTACAAGTCACAGCATGCCCTTTTTATTTTTTTTTTTAAGCCAAGTTTTAACAAATTACCAGTAGGGGGAGTGAGTGTTCTCGTTTCTGCAGTTGGAGATGACTCTATTTTCAGTGGCACATTCTCCTCTCCAGACCCGACTACTTCATAATATCACTGTTCAGTATGGGGAGTGGTCATGACCCCGGATAACACTGTATATTAAGCAGGGGCGGGGCTTGGATGGGAGCCGGAGGACAGAGCGCGCCTGGTGTCGCCGTTGCTGTGTGTTCACTGTGTGTATATAACTGTAGATGATGTAAAGCAGTGTGGTCGGTCGTAGGAGCCTCTCCGCTAATGTGTGAATCTCGGCTTATAGCGTCACCTCCGATGTCGTCTAATGAAGGGGAACAGGGCAAAGCTTGTTTTTATTTTTCTTGTTTCCTAATAAATTTCATACACTGAAGTCTCCGCTGCTGTTATTTCCTGGGGTCCCGACATGTATGTCATTCTATTGCTCCACCCATGAATACCTTGGCCCCACCCCTGAGTAGTCAGGCCCCACCTCTCTGACCTAAACAACAAGGCAATACAATGTCTTAGGCCAGATCGCCAGTCTTTAAGAACAAACACGTAGTGCCAGCACATATAATGCCCCCCAATAGTGCCCCTGCCTCATTATAGGGATCTCTTAGTCATCCTGGCTTAGTCCTGCTGTCACAGCTGAATGTTTGGTGCAATGTACTAGTGCAGGCAACAGCTGTCAGCCTGGATTTGTGCTACTGATGTGCTTATCTACACTAATACATTGTAACAAACCAATCAGCCATATTCCCTTATGTACAACCTGTGCTAAGCCCCTCCCCCTCGTTCCGCCATTTATAACACTAACGTCTTCTGACTATGTGACTGACCTGACGGAGATTATATAGACCAATAAACTGCCACACCCTGGTCTGGGGGTAGTGGGCTCCCTCACTTCTATTTACCCCACCCTCAGCTGCCATAAAGCGATCACTGCTGTGTATCCAGACGGTATGGCGGTCGCCGCTCTACATATCACCTGTGTATAACACTAACCCTGGATCTCGGCTCCTCTGTGACAGAAATGTCTCGAAAGCAGAAGCGGAGACTTTATCACAAGTTTATAGGAACATAAAATCCCTTTTATTGTCTGGACACGGCTGTAAAATGAATCAGAAAAATCAACATTGTGTCAGTGGCAGCACCGCGAGCGCAACAAAGATAAGGAGTCAGAGTAACAAAGAGTATGGGGGAGGGGGGGACTAGGTGAGAATATACCATACATGGCGGGATTAAGGGTAACATGCGCCCTACACAGTATAATGTCCCATAGTGGCCCCTGCACACAGTATTATGCCCCATAGTGGCCCCTGCACACAGTATTATCCCCCATAGTGGCCCCTGCACACAGTATTATCCCCCATAGTGGCCCCTGCACACAGTATTATCCCCCCATAGTGGCCCCTGCACACAGTATTATGTCCCATAGTGGCCCCTGCACACAGTATTATCCCCCATAGTGGCCCCTGCACACAGTATTATGTCCCATAGTGGCCCCTGCACACAGTATTATCCCCCATAGTGGCCCCTGCACACAGTATTATCCCCCATAGTGGCCCCTGCACACAGTAATATCCCCCATAGTGGCCCCTGCACACAGTATTATCCCCCATAGTGGCCCCTGCACACAGTATTATCCCCCATAGTGGCCCCTGCACACAGTATTATGCCCCATAGTGGCCCCTGCACACAGTATTATCCCCCATAGTGGCCCCTGCACACAGTATTATCCCCCATAGTGGCCCCTGCACACAGTATTATCCCCCCATAGTGGCCCCTGCACACAGTATTATGTCCCATAGTGGCCCCTGCACACAGTATTATGTCCCATAGTGGCCCCTGCACACAGTATTATCCCCCATAGTGGCCCCTGCACACAGTATTATGTCCCATAGTGGCCCCTGCACACAGTATTATGTCCCATAGTGGCCCCTGCACACAGTATTATCCCCCATAGTGGCCCCTGCACACAGTATTATCCCCCATAGTGGCCCCTGCACACAGTATTATGTCCCATAGTGGCCCCTGCACACAGTATTATCCCCCATAGTGGCCCCTGCACACAGTATTATGTCCCATAGTGGCACCTGCACACAGTATTATGTCCCATAGTGGCCCCAGCACACAGTATTATGTCCCATAGTGGCCCCTGCACACAGTATTATGTCCCATAGTGGCCTCTGCACACAGTATTATGTCCCATAGTGGCCCCTGCACGCAGTATTATGTCCCATAGTGGCCCCTGCACACAGTATTATGTCCCATAGTGGCCCCTGCACACAGTATTATCCCCCATAGTGGCCCCTGCACACAGTATTATGTCCCATAGTGGCCCCTGCATACAGTATTATGCCCCATAGTGACCCCTGCACACAGTATTATCCCCCATAGTGGCCCCTGCACACAGTATTATCCCCCATACTGACCCCTGCACACAGTATTATCCCCCATAGTGGCCCCTGCACACAGTATTATCCCCCATACTGGCCCCTGCACACAGTATTATCCCCCATAGTGGCCCCTGCACACAGTATTATGTCCCATAGTGGTCCCTGCACACAGCATTATCCCCCATAGTGACCCCTGCACACAGTATTATGTCCCATAGTGGCCCCTGCACACAGTATTATGCTCCATAGTGGCCCCTGCACACAGTATTATGTCCCATAGTGACCGTTGCACACAATATTATGTCCCATAGTGACCCCTGCACACAGTATTATCCCCCATAGTGGCCCCTGCACACAGTATTATGTCCCATAGTGGCCCCTGCACACAGTATTTTCCCCCATAGTGGCCCGTACACACAGTATTATGTCCCATAGTGGCCCCTGCACACAGTATTATCCCCCATAGTGGCCCCTGCACACAGTATTATCCCCCATAGTGGCCCCTGCACACAGTATTATGTCCCATAGTGGCCCCTGCACACAGTATTATCCCCCATAGTGGCCCCTGCACACAGTATTATCCCCCATAGTGGCCCCTGCACACAGTATTATGTCCCATAGTGGCCCCTGCACACAGTATTATGTCCCATAGTGGCCCCTGCACACAGTATTATGTCCCATAGTGGCACCTGCACACAGTATTATGTCCCATAGTGGCCCCTGCACACAGTATTATGTCCCATAGTGGCCCCTGCACACAGTATTATGTCCCATAGTGGCCCCTGCACACAGTATTATGTCCCATAGTGGCCCCTGCACACAGTATTATTCCCCATAGTGGCCCCTGCACACAGTATTATCCCCATAGTGGCCCCTGCACACAGTATTATCCCCCATAGTGGCCCCTGCACACAGTATTATCCCCCATAGTGGCCCCTGCACACAGTATTATCCCCCATAGTGGCCCCTGCACACAGTATTATACCCCATAGTGGCCCCTGCACGCAGTATTATCCCCCATAGTGGCCCCTGCACGCAGTATTATCCCCCATAGTGGCCCCTGCACACAGTATTATGTCCCATAGTGGCCCCTGCATACAGTATTATGCCCCATAGTGACCCCTGCACACAGTATTATCCCCCATAGTGGCCCCTGCACACAGTATTATCCCCCATAGTGACCCCTGCACACAGTATTATCCCCCATAGTGGCCCCTGCACACAGTATTATCCCCCATAGTGGCCCCTGCACACAGTATTATGTCCCATAGTGGCCCCTGCACACAGTATTATGTCCCATAGTGGCACCTGCACACAGTATTATGTCCCATAGTGGCCCCTGCACACAGTATTATGTCCCATAGTGGCCCCTGCACACAGTATTATGTCCCATAGTGGCCCCTGCACACAGTATTATGTCCCATAGTGGCCCCTGCACACAGTACTATTCCCCATAGTGGCCCCTGCACACAGTATTATCCCCATAGTGGCCCCTGCACACAGTATTATCCCCCATAGTGGCCCCTGCACACAGTATTATCCCCCATAGTGGCCCCTGCACACAGTATTATCCCCCATAGTGGCCCCTGCACACAGTATTATACCCCATAGTGGCCCCTGCACGCAGTATTATCCCCCATAGTGGCCCCTGCACGCAGTATTATCCCCCATAGTGGCCCCTGCACGCAGTATTATGTCCCATAGTGGCCCCTGCACGCAGTATTATGTCCCATAGTGGCCCCTGCACACAGTATTATCCCCCATAGTGGCCCCTGCACACAGTATTATGTCCCATAGTGGCCCCTGCATACAGTATTATGCCCCATAGTGGCCCCTGCACACAGTATTATGTCCCATAGTGGCCCCTGCACACAGTATTATCCCCCATAGTGGCCCCTGCACACAGTATTATCCCCCATAGTGACCCCTGCACACAGTAATATCCCCCATAGTGGCCCCTGCACACAGTATTATCCCCCATAGTGACCCCTGCACACAGTATTATCCCCCATAGTGGCCCCTGCACACAGTATTATCCCCCATACTGGCCCCTGCACACAGTATTATGTCCCATAGTGGCCCCTGCACACAGTATTATGTCCCATAGTGGCCCCTGCACACAGTATTATGTCGCATAATGGCCCCTGCACACAGTATTATGTCCCATAGTGGCCCCTGCACACAGTATTATGCCCCATAGTGGCCCCTGCACACAGTATTATGCCCCATAGTGGCCCCTGCACACAGTATTATATCCCATAGTGGCCCCTGCACACAGTATTATGTCCCATAGTGGCCCCTGCACACAGTATTATGTCCCATAGTGGCCCCTGCACACAGTATTATTCCCCATAGTGGCCCCTGCACACAGTATTATCCCCATAGTGGCCCCTGCACACAGTATTATCCCCCATAGTGGCCCCTGCACACAGCATTATCCCCCATAGTGGCCCCTGCACGCAGTATTATCCCCCATAGTGGCCCCTGCACGCAGTATTATCCCCCATAGTGGCCCCTGCACGCAGTATTATCCCCCGTAGTGGCCCCTGCACGCAGTATTATCCCCCATAGTGGCCCCTGCACGCAGTATTATGTCCCATAGTGGCCCCTGCACACAGTATTATCCCCCATAGTGGCCCCTGCACACAGTATTATCCCCCATAGTGACCCCTGCACACAGTATTATCCCCCATAGTGGCCCCTGCACACAGTATTATCCCCCATACTGGCCCCTGCACACAGTATTATATCCCATAGTGGCCCCTGCACACAGTATTATGTCCCATAGTGGCCCCTGCACACAGTATTATCCCCCATAGTGGCCCTGCACACAGTATTATGTCCCATAGTGGCCCCTGCACACAGTATTATGTCCCATAGTGGCCCCTGCACACAGTATTATGCCCCATAGTGGCCCCTGCACACAGTATTATGTCCCATAGTGGCCCCTGCACACAGTATTATGTCGCATAATGGCCCCTGCACACAGTATTATGTCCCATAGTGGCCCCTGCACACAGTATTATGCCCCATAGTGGCCCCTGCACACAGTATTATGCCCCATAGTGGCCCCTGCACACAGTATTATGTCCCATAGTGGCCCCTGCACACAGTATTATCCCCCATAGTGGCCCCTGCACACAGTATTATGTCCCATAGTGGCCCCTGCACACAGTATTATGTCCCATAGTGGCCCCTGCACACAGTATTATGCCCCATAGTGGCCCCTGCACACAGTATTATGTCCCATAGTGTCCCCTGCACACAGTATTATGTCCCATAGTGGCCCCTGCACACAGTATTATGTCCCATAGTGGCCCCTGCACACAGTATTATGTCCCATAGTGGCCCCTGCACACAGTATTATGCTCCATAGTGGCCCCTGCACACAGTATTATGTCCCATAGTGACCGTTGCACACAATATTATGTCCCATAGTGACCCCTGCACACAGTATTATCCCCCATAGTGGCCCCTGCACACAGTATTATGTCCCATAGTGGCCCCTGCACACAGTATTATCCCCCATAGTGGCCCCTGCACACAGTATTATGTCCCATAGTGGCCCCTGCACACAGTATTTTCCCCCATAGTGGCCCCTACACACAGTATTATGTCCCATAGTGGCCCCTGCACACAGTATTATCCCCCATAGTGGCCCCTGCACACAGTATTATCCCCCATAGTGGCCCCTGCACACAGTATTATGTCCCATAGTGGCCCCTGCACACAGTATTATCCCCCATAGTGGCCCCTGCACACAGTATTATCCCCCATAGTGGCCCCTGCACACAGTATTATGTCCCATAGTGGCCCCTGCACACAGTATTATGTCCCATAGTGGCCCCTGCACACAGTATTATGTCCCATAGTGGCACCTGCACACAGTATTATGTCCCATAGTGGCCCCTGCACACAGTATTATGTCCCATAGTGGCCCCTGCACACAGTATTATGTCCCATAGTGGCCCCTGCACACAGTATTATGTCCCATAGTGGCCCCTGCACACAGTATTATTCCCCATAGTGGCCCCTGCACACAGTATTATCCCCATAGTGGCCCCTGCACACAGTATTATCCCCCATAGTGGCCCCTGCACACAGTATTATCCCCCATAGTGGCCCCTGCACACAGTATTATCCCCCATAGTGGCCCCTGCACACAGTATTATACCCCATAGTGGCCCCTGCACGCAGTATTAGCCCCCATAGTGGCCCCTGCACGCAGTATTATCCCCCATAGTGGCCCCTGCACGCAGTATTATGTCCCATAGTGGCCCCTGCACACAGTATTATCCCCCATAGTGGCCCCTGCACACAGTATTATGTCCCATAGTGGCCCCTGCATACAGTATTATGCCCCATAGTGACCCCTGCACACAGTATTATCCCCCATAGTGGCCCCTGCACACAGTATTATCCCCCATAGTGACCCCTGCACACAGTATTATCCCCCATAGTGGCCCCTGCACACAGTATTATCCCCCATAGTGGCCCCTGCACACAGTATTATGTCCCATAGTGGCCCCTGCACACAGTATTATGTCCCATAGTGGCACCTGCACACAGTATTATGTCCCATAGTGGCCCCTGCACACAGTATTATGTCCCATAGTGGCCCCTGCACACAGTATTATGTCCCATAGTGGCCCCTGCACACAGTATTATGTCCCATAGTGGCCCCTGCACACAGTACTATTCCCCATAGTGGCCCCTGCACACAGTATTATCCCCATAGTGGCCCCTGCACACAGTATTATCCCCCATAGTGGCCCCTGCACACAGTATTATCCCCATAGTGGCCCCTGCACACAGTATTATCCCCCATAGTGGCCCCTGCACACAGTATTATCCCCCATAGTGGCCCCTGCACGCAGTATTATCCCCCATAGTGGCCCCTGCACGCAGTATTATCCCCCATAGTGGCCCCTGCACGCAGTATTATGTCCCATAGTGGCCCCTGCACACAGTATTATGTCCCATAGTGGCCCCTGCACACAGTATTATCCCCCATAGTGGCCCCTGCACACAGTATTATGTCCCATAGTGGCCCCTGCATACAGTATTATGCCCCATAGTGGCCCCTGCACACAGTATTATCCCCCATAGTGGCCCCTACACACAGTATTATCCCCCATAGTGGCCCCTGCACACAGTATTATCCCCCATAGTGACCCCTGCACACAGTAATATCCCCCATAGTGGCCCCTGCACACAGTATTATCCCCCATAGTGACCCCTGCACACAGTATTATCCCCCATAGTGGCCCCTGCACACAGTATTATCCCCCATACTGGCCCCTGCACACAGTATTATGTCCCATAGTGGCCCCTGCACACAGTATTATGTCCCATAGTGGCCCCTGCACACAGTATTATGTCGCATAATGGCCCCTGCACACAGTATTATGTCCCATAGTGGCCCCTGCACACAGTATTATGCCCCATAGTGGCCCCTGCACACAGTATTATGCCCCATAGTGGCCCCTGCACACAGTATTATGTCCCATAGTGGCCCCTGCACACAGTATTATCCCCCATAGTGGCCCTGCACACAGTATTATATCCCATAGTGGCCCCTGCACACAGTATTATCCCCCATAGTGGCCCCTGCACACAGTATTATGTCCCATAGTGGCCCCTGCACACAGTATTATGTCCCATAGTGGCCCCTGCACACAGTATTATGTCCCATAGTGACCCCTGCACACAGTATTATGCTCCATAGTGGCCCCTGCACACAGTATTATGTCCCATAGTGGCCCCTGCACACAGTATTATGTCCCATAGTGGCCCCTGCACACAGTATTATGCTCCATAGTGGCCCCTGCACACAGTATTATGTCCCATAGTGGCCCCTGCACACAGTATTATGTCCCATAGTGGCCCCTGCACACAGTATTATGTCCCATAGTGGCCCCTGCACACAGTATTATGTCCCATAGTGGCCCCTGCACACAGTATTATGCTCCATAGTGGCCCCTGCACACAGTATTATGTCCCATAGTGACCGTTGCACACAATATTATGTCCCATAGTGACCCCTGCACACAGTATTATAGCCCATAGTGGCCCCTGCACACAGTATTATGTCCCATAGTGGCCCCTGCACACAGTATTATGCCCCATAGTGGCCCCTGCACACAGTATTATCCCCCATAGTGGCCCCTGCACACAGTATTATGTCCCATAGTGGCCCCTGCACACAGTATTATCCCCCATAGTGGCCCCTGCACACAGTATTATCCCCCATAGTGGCCCCTGGACACAGTATTATGCCCCATAGTGGCCCCTGCACACGGTATTTTCCCCCATAGTGGCCCCTGCACACAGTATTATGTCCCATAGTGGCCCCTGCACACAGTATTTTCCCCCATAGTGGCCCCTACACACAGTATTATGTCCCATAGTGGCCCCTGCACACAGTATTATGTCCCATAGTGGCCCCTGCACACAATATTATGTCCCATAGTGGTCCCTGCACACAGTATTATGCTCCATAGTGGCCCCTGCACACAGTATTTTCCCCCATAGTGGCCCCTGCACACAGTATTATGCCCCATAGTGACCCCTGCACACAGTATTATCCCCCATAGTGGCCCCTGCACACAGTATTATGTCCCATAGTGGCCCCTGCACACAGTATTATGTCCCATAGTGGCCCCTACACACAGTATTATCCCCCATAGTGGCCCCTGCACACAGTATTATCCCCCCCATAGTGGCCCCTGCACACAGTATTATGTCCCATAGTGACTCCTGCACACAGTATTATCCCCCATAGTGGCCCCTGCACACAGTATTATGTCCCATAGTGGCCCCTGCACACACTATTATCCCCCATAGTGGCCCCTGCACACAGTATTATGTCCCATAGTGGCCCCTGCACACAGTATTATGTCCCATAGTGGCCCCTGCACACAGTATTATCCCCCATAGTGACCCCTGCACACAGTATTATGTCCCATAGTGGCCCCTGCACACAGTATTATGTCCCATAGTGGCCCCTGCACACAGTATTATGTCCCATAGTGGCCCCTGCACACAGTATTATCCCCCATAGTGGCCCCTGCACACAGTATTATGTCCCATAGTGGCCCCTGCACACAGTATTATGTCCCATAGTGGCCCCTGCACACAGTATTATGTCCCATAGTGGCCCCTGCACACAGTATTATGTCCCATAGTGGCCCCTGCACACAGTATTATGTCCCATAGTGGCCCCTGCACACAGTATTATGTCCCATAGTGGCCCCTGCACACAGTATTATGTCCCATAGTGGCCCCTGCACACAGTATTATGTCCCATAGTGGCCCCTGTACACAGTATTATGCCCCATAGTGGCCCCTGCACACAGTATTATGTACCATAGTGGCCCCTGCACACAGTATTATGCTCCATAGTGGCCCCTGCACACAGTATTATGTCCCATAGTGGCCCCTGCACACAGTATTATGTCCCATAGTGGCCCCTGCACACAGTATTATGTCCCATAGTGGCCCCTGCACACAGTATTATGTCCCATAGTGGCCCCTGCACACAGTATTATGTCCCATAGTGGCCCCTGCACACAGTATTATCCCCCATAGTGGCCCCTGCACACAGTATTATCCCCATAGTGGCCCCTGCACACAGTATTATGTCCCATAATGGCCCCTGCACACAGTATTATGCCCATAGTGGCCCCTGCACACAGTATTATGTCCCATAGTGGCCCCTGCACACAGTATTATGTACCATAGTGGCCCCTGCACACAGTATTATGCTCCATAGTGGCCCCTGCACACAGTATTATGTCCCATAGTGGCCCCTGCACACAGTATTATGTCCCATAGTGGCCCCCTGCACACAGTATTATGTCCCATAGTGGCCCCTGCACACAGTATTATGTCCCATAATGGCCCCTGCACACAGTATTATGCCCCATAGTGGCCCCTGCACACAGTATTATGTCCCATAGTGGCCCCTGCACACAGTATTATGTACCATAGTGGCCCCTGCACACAGTATTATGTCCCATAGTGGCCCCTGCACACACTATTATCCCCCATAGTGGCCCCTGCACACAGTATTATGTCCCATAGTGGCCCCTGCACACAGTAAATTATATGTACATAATGGCCCCTGCACACAGTATTATGCCCCAGCCACCCCTGCACACAGTATTATGCCCCATAGTGGCCCCTGCACACAGTATTATGTCCCATAGTGGCCCCTGCACACAGTATTATCCCCCATAGTGGCCCCTGCACACAGTATTATGTCCCATAGTGGCCCCTGCACACAGTATTATGTCCCATAGTGGCCCCTGCACACAGTATTATGTCCCATAGTGGCCCCTGCACACAGTATTATGTCCCATAGTGGCCCCTGCACACAGTATTATGTCCCATAGTGGCCCCTGCACACAGTATTATGTCCCATAATGGCCCCTGCACACAGTATTATCCCCCATAGTGGCCCCTGCACACAGTATTATGTCCCATAGTGGCCCCTGCACACAGTATTATGTCCCATAGTGGCCCCTGCACACAGTATTATGTCCCATAGTGGCCCCTGCACACAGTATTATGTCCCATAGTGGCCCCTGCACACAGTATTATAGCCCATAGTGGCCCCTGCACACAGTATTATCCCCCATAGTGGCCCCTGCACACAGTATTATGTCCCATAGTGGCCCCTGCACACAGTATTATCCCCAATAGTGGCCCCTGCACACAGTATTATCCCCCATAGTGGCCCCTGCACACAGTATTATGTCCCATAGTGGCCCCTGCACACAGTATTATGTCCCATAGTGGCCCCTGCACACAGTATTATGTCCCATAGTGGCCCCTGCACACAGTATTATGTCCCATAGTGGCCCCTGCACACAGTATTATGTCCCATAGTGGCCCCTGCACACAGTATTATGTCCCCATAGTGGCCCCTGCACACAGTATTATGTCCCATAGTGACCCCTGCACACAGTATTATGTCCCATAGTGACCCCTGCACACAGTATTATGTCCCATAGTGGCCCCTGCACACAGTATTATCCCCCATAGTGGCCCCTGCACACAGTATTATGTCCCATAGTGGCCCCTGCACACAGTATTATGTCCCATAGTGGCCCCTGCACACAGTATTATGTCCCATAGTGGCCCCTGCACACAGTATTATACCCCATAGTGGCCCCTGCACACAGTATTATCCCCCATAGTGGCCCCTGCACACAGTATTATGTCCCATAGCGGCCCCTGCACAGTAATGAGCGCCCTAGGCAGATGCCCATACAGTTCATTGGAGATTGGATTATAATGAGGGGATAATGGGTAGTTACTTGCAGTCCTGGCCCCCCGCAGCCATACATTTCATATAATCCACCCCTGACTACATACACACAGAGAGAATAGCAGAGATTAATGTGACAATCCGGCCCTAGTTGTCTTAGTGTTGCTGGTACTTGTAGTGCCCATATGGAGAACATGTGAGATTCATGGTGATACATTGGCTGGACCTTGTTCAGACATGTTATGGTTGTAGGAACTGGTCTAGGGTTTTGTGTGAATATTTCTCACCTGTAGTTCTGACGTCCTCGCTGTGAGTGTGAATAGGGAGGAAGTGGTCGTAGTCACTGAGCGTGTGCGGCATGCACCAGGAAGCTCTGGCCACAAAATACCTGTAGACGGGGAAAAGACAGAAGTGACCCAGATACACAGAGTATTATATTATAGTCTCCTATATATGCGCAGTATTCTATATTGTAGCTACATTGTCTCTTTTAACTACACCGGAATGCTGATGTGAACTGGGCCTTACAGTGTATTATATAGTATTGTTGTTACATTGTATCACATGGTTCTGTATTGTAGCTACTTCCATTGTCACATAGTTACATTGCTGAACACCAGTTGTGGAAATTTTACATCACACGTCAATCCTTTCTGATCCCAGGAGAGCAGTCAAAATTTTTAGGATAAGTTTAACCCTTTCTCTACATGCCCTATTGACACATGAAGGGTTCATGGGGGAGGGTCACCCTAAAGCAGGACCACAACGTCATCGTAGAGCACCAATTTGCCCATCTATAGGTAAACTGAGCCGTCACATGTAGCTTCCCTTACAGTAAGAGGGGACAGATTTGTAACAATTGTTTAATTGATGGGAAAGTTTGGTTTTAAGAGGAGCATTGCATTATGGGGAATAGGAACACCCACTGAGCTCTGAACCGGCAGAACCACCAGCACAGAATGCCCCATGTATATTATACAATTTACCCTTCATTTTGCCATGTACATGCATGCTCGGCTGTCTCATCTCCCCAAATACAAAAGGATTAGGCATTTTGAAATCTAACATCCCAATCCTTATCTCCCCCAACATCTACCACTGGGACAGATCCTGGAGGACCCCGAATATATCACATGGTGGACCTCCTAATGTTGGCAGGTTTGAATGACATCAGCCTGTGTATGGTATGGCAATGGTTAAAGGGATTGTCCCATAAAAGGCATCACCTGAACTGCCCCGAGCTCCCAATTCTGGTATTTTGGGGCTTGTCATCCCATCAGACTTGTTTTGTAGCCTGAGGCGCCATAAAGGTTACAGATGTAATATTAACACTTCATGTGCCAGTAGGACAGGGGAATACAATCTATTACTATCTGTTATCAGCCATGTCAGGAGAGGAGAGGCCGACTGTAGGACAGGAGAATACAATCTATTACTATCTGTTATCAGCCATGTCAGGAGAGGAGAGGCCGACTGTAGGACAGGAGAATACAATCTATTACTATCTGTTATCAGCCATGTCAGGAGAGGAGAGGCCGACTGTAGGACAAGAGAATACAATCTATTACTATCTGTTATCAGCCATGTCAGGAGAGGAGAGGCCGACTGTAGGACAGGAGAATACAATCTATTACTATCTGTTATCAGCCATGTCAGGAGAGGCCGACTGTAGGACAGGGGAATACAATCTATTACTATCTGTTATCAGCCATGTCAGGAGAGGAGAAGCCGACTGTAGGACAGGGGAATATAATCTATTACTATCTGTTATCAGCCATGTCAGGAGGGGAGAGGCCGACTGTAGGACAGGGGAATACAATCTATTACTATCTGTTATCAGCCATGTCAGGAGAGGAGAGGCCGACTGTAGGACAGGAGAATACAATCTATTACTATCTGTTATCAGCCATGTCTGGAGGGGCCGACTGTAGGACAGGGGAATACAATCTATTACTATCTGTTATCAGCCATGTCAGGAGAGGCCGACTGTAGGACAGGGGAATACAATCTATTACTATCTGTTATCAGCCATGTCAGGAGAGGAGAGGCCAACTGTAGGACAGGAGAATACAATCTATTACTATCTGTTATCAGCCATGTCAGGAGAGGAGAGGCCGACTGTAGGACAGGGGAATACAATCTATTACTATCTGTTATCAGCCATGTCAGGAGAGGCGATGCCGACTGTAGGACAGGGGAATACAATCTATTACTATCTGTTATCAGCCATGTCAGGAGAGGCGATGCCGACTGTAGGACAGGGGAATACAATCTATTACTATCTGTTATCAGCCATGTCAGGAGGGGAGAGGCCGACTGTAGGACAGGGGAATACAATCTATTACTATCTGTTATCAGCCATGTCAGGAGAGGAGAGGCCGACTGTAGGACAGGGGAATACAATCTATTACTATCTGTTATCAGCCATGTCAGGAGGGGAGAGGCTGACTGTAGGACAGGGGAATACAATCTATTACTATCTGTTATCAGTCATGTCAGGAGAGGAGAGGCCGACTGTAGGACAGGAGAATACAATCTATTACTATCTGTTATCAGCCATGTCTGGAGGGGCCGACTGTAGGACAGGGGAATACAATCTATTACTATCTGTTATCAGCCATGTCAGGAGAGGCCGACTGTAGGACAGGGGAATACAATCTATTACTATCTGTTATCAGCCATGTCAGGAAAGGCCGACTGTAGGACAGGGGAATACAATCTATTACTATCTGTTATCAGCCATGTCAGGAGAGGAGAGGCCGACTGTAGGACAGGGGAATACAATCTATTACTATCTGTTATCAGCCATGTCAGGAGAGGAGAGGCCGACTGTAGGACAGGGGAATACAATCTATTACTATCTGTTATCAGCCATGTCAGGAGAGGAGAGGCCGACTGTAGGACAGGAGAATACAATCTATTACTATCTGTTATCAGCCATGTCAGGAGAGGAGAGGCCGACTGTAGGACAGGGGAATACAATCTATTACTATCTGTTATCAGCCATGTCAGGAGAGGCCGACTGTAGGACAGGGGAATACAATCTATTATTATCTGTTATCAGCCGTTTCAGGAGAGGAGAGGCCGACTGTAGGACAGGAGAATACAATCTATTACTATCTGTTATCAGCCATGTCAGGAGAGGAGAGGCCGACTGTAGGACAGGGGAATACAATCTATTACTATCTGTTATCAGCCATGTCAGGAGAGGAGAGGCCGACTGTAGGACAGGGGAATACAATCTATTACTATCTGTTATCAGCCATGTCAGGAGAGGAGAGGCCGACTGTAGGACAGGGGAATACAATCTATTACTATCTGTTATCAGCCATGTCAGGAGGGGAGAGGCCGACTGTAGGACAGGGGAATACAATCTATTACTATCTGTTATCAGCCATGTCAGGAGAGGAGAGGCCGACTGTAGGACAGAGGAATACAATCTATTACTATCTGTTATCAGCCATGTCAGGAGAGGAGAGGCCGACTGTAGGACAGGAGAATACAATCTATTACTATCTGTTATCAGCCATATTAGTCCTGGATGTTTCTTCAGTAGGACTCCTGTCTCCCCTCTGTCCCCACTATAGTCAGTGTATATTACATCTCCTCAGTGCTCAGACCTTCCCTGTATTGCTGCTGTATATTTATAATCTGTCACCCCCGGTTCCTCAGCTCTGTATACACTATTATATATATCCATACACTGTATACACCCCCAGGTCCTCAGCTCTGTATACACTAATATATATATATATATATATCCATACACTGTATACACCCCCGGGTCCTCAGCTCTGTATACACTATTATATATATCCATACACTGTATACACCCTCGGGTCCTCAGCTCTGTATACACTATTATATATATCCATACACTGTATACACCCCCGGGTCCTCAGCTCTGTATACACTGTATATCCCGGGCTCCTCTCCTATGTGATACAACGTTACATTACACAGGAAGTCCCGCCTCCTCTGATACTTTGTAGCTCTTCTCGGGTCACATGACGCGCGGGGCGGAGCTCTATACCCGGTGACGTGTAGCCCCGCCCCCGTGTTGTGCTGTGCGGTGCGCTATGCAGGGTGCGGATCGCAGAGCCCGGGACACAGGAGGGAAAACCGCATGGAAACTGCACATCATCCGCCAGCTGCGGCACCGGGACCGCGCCCAGCACGGGAACTTCCAGGAGTTCATCCAGTCCTGTGAGTAGCGCCCCCTAGCGGGTGTCAGGGCAGGAGCCGGGGGTGCAGGTGTGGGGAGGCTGCTCAGTACTACCTGTCTATGCTCAGTACTACTTCCCTGTGTTATCTATGGCCAGGTGTTCTGTTTGTGATATTGCAGGTTCTGGTTTCCTCCTCTGGATCCAAAAAATGAAAAGCCAGTCCTGTTACTGAGCAGTCACCCACAGACTATAGTGGGGACCCCCGAAAACTGATCAGGACTTCTCTGCGTTATCAAGTGGAATCCGAGCGCTGGTGTGAACTCAGCCTTACCAAGTAGCCGTACAATATGCGGAGAGAAATGTCCTGTTACTCTTCTCTGATTGTGGGCAAAAACCCAGCGGACCCCTGTATAGCCGATGGTACTGGCTGGTGGCAGTAAGGTCTTATTCACACTCCGCACTGTAAGGGTGCATTCATACTGAGTAAACGCGCATGTATTTTTGCAAAATACACATGTAAAAATAAGACTCCCATTGACTTCAATGACATTTTACAGGCGTAAAAAAATATAATTGAAGTCAATGGGATAGCAAAATTTACAAGTGTAATTTTACTCTACGAAATAAGTTAGCGTTTACTTAGTGTGAACTTACCCTTATGCTTATTTTCAGGTCTTTGCTGCTTTAAAATATATATATATATATATATGTAAATATATATATTTAAATTTTTAATATTAAAGATATTTTCTCTGTTTTCTATCTTTTCCTGACTCTCTAATCTGTGAGGAGTACCCGGCCCCTCTGTCGCCGGGCCCCCTCTCCCCCGGCCCCTCAGTTGGTAGACCCCTCTCCCCCGGCCCCTCAGTTGCCGGGCCCCCTCTCCCCCGGCCCCTCAGTTGCCGGGCCCCCTCTCCCCCGGCCCCTCAGTTGCCGGGCCCCCTCTCCCCCAGCCCCTCTGTTGCCGGGCCCCCTCTCCCCCGGCCCCTCTGTTGCCGGGCCCCCTCTCCCCCGGACCCTCTGTTGCCGGGCCCCCCTCTCCCCCGGACCCTCTGTTGCCGGGCCCCCTCTCCCCCGGACCCTCAGTTGGTAGACCCCTCTCCCCCGGCCCCTCAGTTGGTAGACCCCTCTCCCCCGGCCCCTCTTTTGCCGGGCCCCCTCTCCTTCATCCCCGCCCCCACTTTTGCCTCTCCCCGTTTTTGCAGTTGCCGCTGCTCCCCATCTCCCCCTCTACCTCTAGTGGGCGCCTGCAGTCACTTGATATTTAGCTTTTCCTGGTTTCTGACATTCCCACACTTTTTTGTTTTCTATATGTAAATAAAGGGGAGGAGACAAGACAAGGAGGCGGAGTAATAATAAGGAAGAAAACCCTGCCATGTGCAGACAAACTAATATGTCTGAACATTCTCCAATTTGGTCTGAAGAATGAGAGCAGACTGGATGGACGACTTGTGTAGGACTGCAGATCCCAGCATGCACAGCGCTCCATTCTGCCATAGGGGGCATGCTGGGTATTGTAGTTCCACAGCCGCTTCTATCCCATACAATGAGCAGATGTTACTTTGTATCAGTATAGACCAGTCTGAGAGATCCAGTCCAGCACTGTATGGGTTAATGTGGCCCCCTCTGGGCTCAGGGTCAGTTTTTGTCTCCATGAAGCCTCCAGTCTGAGTCACCCCCGCCATGTGCCAGGATGAGGAAGCTGTGGTGGGCGTGGGGTGTATCGCTCTTAAAGGGACGCGACACGTCTAGCCTGCTTTACCTCCATTAATCTGCCCACATCAGTACAAGCTATTGCTCCCTGTTATCAGTCACTGCACTCCAGGGGTTAAATCCTAATTGGGGTCCAGCAGGCTTTGGCCGAGTGCTGTGGCTTTAGTGTCCATTCACACTGCGCAGTATATGGGGCGGCTCTCATACCTGCGCGGCATCGCCCTCTCAAGAGGAATTTAGGGATTTTTTGCCGGTGGGTGTGACCCTGAATGTTTGTCGGGGAATTTCACATTCTGCTGTTAGAGGGACAACTTGTGCGACAGTCCTGAGGTGTATAAACCCCCATACCCAGGACCCCCATAAATCACAGCCGCAGATGCCGCATCTTATCCTTCATAGTCTCTGTGTCCATCTGCCATATCCTAATGAATAGAATGCTAGAACTTCAGTGAAGACTGACACAGAGCCCTTGGCAAAAGGAGGAGATTTACTTGGCACCAGAAGGGTTACTGCCCAGCCTGGGGGTCATTGCAATGTCTGCACCAGTATGTACAGTGTGTGTGTGACAGTATCTGCTGTATCTAATCCTATCCTGTGTGATACTGTATACTGAGCTGTGTATCTAATCCTATCCTGTGTGATACTGTATACTGAGATGTGTATCTAATCCTATCCTGTGTGATACTGTATACTGAGCTGTGTATCTAATCCTATCCTGTGTGATACTGTATACTGAGCTGTGTATCTAATCCTATCCTGTGTGATACTGTATACTGAGCTGTGTATCTAATCCTATCCTGTGTGATACTGTATACTGAGCTGTGTATCTAATCCTATCCTGTGTGATACTGTATACTGAGCTGTGTATCTAATCCTATCCTGTGTGATACTGTATACTGAGCTGTATCTAATCCTATCCTGTGTGATACTGGATCAGGCATTGACTCATTGGACTACAGCCTTACAGCAGGTGGCGCTAGAGGATCGTCCTTCTCATATGTTTGGATACTTTTTCCCCAGAGGGGGGCACTGCAGCACCTATAGGGCTCCATATATACAGTCATGGCCAAAAGTTTTCAGAATGCTACAAATAGTAATTGTTACAAAGTCTACTGCTTCCGTTTTCCTAATGACAATTTGCAGATACTCCAGAATGTTATAAAGAGTGATCAGCTTAACAGCAATTACTTGCAAAGTCAATATTTGCCTAGAAAATGAACTTTATCCCCCAAAACACATTTCAACATCATTGCAGCCCTGCCTTAAAAGGACCAGCTAACATCGTTTCAGTGATTGCTCCAGTAACACAGGTGTGGGTGTTGATGAGGACAGGGCTGGAGATCAATCTGTCATGATTAAGTAAGAATGACACCACTGGACACTGTAAAAGGAGGCTGGTGCTTGGCATCATTGTTTCTCTTCTGTTAACCATGGTTATCTCTAAAGAAACACGTGCAGTCATCATTGCACTGCACAAAAATGGCCTAACAGGGAAGAGTATCGCAGCTAGAAAGATTGCACCTCAGTCAACAATCTATTGTATCATCAAGAACTTCAAGGAGAGAGGTTCCATTGTTGGCAAAAAGGCTCCAGGACGCCCAAGAAAGACCAGCAAGCGCCAGGACCGTCTCTTAAAAGTGTTTCAGCTGCGGGATCGGGCTACCAGCAGTGCAGAGCTTGCTCAGGAATGGCAGCAGGCAAGTGTGAGGGCATCTGCACGCACTGTGAGGCGGAGACTCTTGGAGCAAGGCCTGGTCTCAAGGAGGGCAGCAAAGAAGCCACTTCTCTCCAGAAAAAACATCAGGGACAGACTGATATTCTGCAAAAGGTACAGGGAGTGACTGCTGAGGACTGGGGTAAAGTCATTGTCTCTGATGAATCCCCTTTTCGATTGTTTGGGACATCTGGAAAACAGCTTATTGGGAGAAGATGAGGTGAGCGCTACCACCAGTCTTGTCTCATGCCAACTGTAAAGCATCCTGAAACCATTCATGTGTGGGGTGGCTTCTCAGCCAAGGGAATCGGCTCTCTCACAGTCTTGCCTAAAAACACAGCCATGAATAAAGAATGGTACCAGAATGTCCTCCAAGATCAACTTCTCCCAACCGTCCAAGAGCAGTTTGGCCACCAACAATGCCTTTTCCAGCATGATGGAGCACCTTGCCATAAAGCAAAGGGGAGAACTAAATGGCTCAGGGAACAAAACAGAGAGATTTTGGGTCCATGGCCTGGAAACTCCCCAGATCTTAATCCCATTGAGAACTTGTGGTCAATCATCAAGAGACGGGTGGACAAACAAAAACCTACAAATTCTGACAAAATGCAAGCATTGATTGTGCAAGAATGGACGGCTATCAGTCAGGATTTGGTCCAGGAGTTGATTGAGAACATGCCAGGGAGAATTGCAGAGGTCCTGAAGAAGAAGAAGGGGCAACACTGCAAATATTGCAACTCTGCAGTAACTCCTTCTATCTGTCACTATAAGCTTTTATTACTCAGAATATGATTGCAATTCTATTTCTGTATGTGATAAAAACATCTGACAAACACACAGAAACCAGAGGGAGCAGATCATGTGACAATAGAAGATTTGTGGCATTCTCAAAACTTTTGGCCATGACTGTATGTATTGGGGAGGTTGTATCCCAAGTAATGGAGGGAGAGACGGTTTTGGGACATTTTTGGCCTATCTTCATGGGTAAGGTCCCTTTAAGGCCAGCGGGGTGGGGGTGGGGTGACTGCAGCTTCATGCGGGGTCTTTATCTCCAGTAGGTTTCTGTTCAGTCTCCTCATATCTCGGTCTATGATATCTGCACCTGGGAAAGCTGGGTGATGAGCAGTATGGCCGCTGCCTGTCCTGTAGATTTGCTCCATGTGCTGAGCTTTGGTTCTGGCCTTGAACTTCTACTCACAGGCTGTAATATTGGGAGCCGGACAGTGAAGGGGCGGGGGAGGGATTGGGGGGGGGGGGTAGGATGTGGCAGCGTCCGGTTCACTCAGGGGTAAAGGTTGATTTTGGTTTCTGTATAACATATTAATGGTATGGGGGAGGGGGCTTTGCCTGTACATTGGCCCCTATAGAGTATATTGTGTCGCCCTCTATCTATGGAATCCAGTACACAGCTCATAGAAGCCATCACCCAGCTTTCCAAGGACTCTGCCTGGCATAAACATCTGTTATGTAATGTTATATCCTCCCCCTCCATGTGAGTGTATATGTGTCAGTCTATACTGCAGCTCTGTCATTCTATTCATGAGAAAGGAGAGTCTGCCTAGCAGGCTGTAAGATGCAGAAGGGCAGTCAGAGTGCGCCCCCTAGAGGATCCCCCAATACCCTGGTGCTGAGACTGTTCTAGATCTTCTGGACCATCAGTGGTTTGGGGCTAATCTCTGTATATTGTCTATGTTGCTCTCCTCCCTCCCGGCGCAAGAAGTATCCGACCTCTCTGGAGTATCCGACCTCTCTATATGTATCCGACCTCCTCTCTAGAAGTATCCGACCTCTCTATATGTATCCGACCTCCTCTCTAGAAGTATCCGACCTCTCCGAAAGTATCCGGCCTCTCCCGGAGTATCCGACCTCTCCCGGAGTATCCGACCTCTCCCGGAGTATCCGACCTCTCCCGGAGTATCCGACCTCTCTAGAAGTATCCGACCTCTCTAGAAGTATCCAACCTCTCTAGAAGTATCCGACCTCTCTAGAAGTATCCGACCTCTCTAGAAGTATCCGACCTCTCTAGAAGTATCCGACCTCTCTAGAAGTATCCGACCTCTCTAGAAGTATCCGACCTCTCTAGAAGTATCCGACCTCTCTAGAAGTATCCGACCTCTCTAGAAGTATCCGACCTCCTCTCTAGAAGTATCCGACCTCCTCTCTAGAAGTATCCGACCTCTCTAGAAGTATCCGACCTCTCTAGAAGTATCCGACCTCTCTAGAAGTATCCGACCTCTCTAGAAGTATCCGACCTCTCTAGAAGTATCCGACCTCTCTAGAAGTATCCGACCTCTCTAGAAGTATCCGACCTCTCCCAGAGTATCCGACCTCTCCCAGAGTATCCGACCTCTCCCAGAGTATCCGACCTCTCCCAGAGTATCCGACCTCTCCCAGAGTATCCGACCTCTCCCAGAGTATCCGACCTCTCCCAGAGTATCCGACCTCTCCCAGAGTATCCGACCTCTCCCAGAGTATCCGACCTCTCCCAGAGTATCCGACCTCTCCCAGAGTATCCGACCTCTCCCAGAGTATCCGACCTCTCCCAGAGTATCCGACCTCTCCCAGAGTATCCGACCTCTCCCAGAGTATCCGACCTCTCCCAGAGTATCCGACCTCTCCCAGAGTATCCGACCTCTCCCAGAGTATCCGACCTCTCCCAGAGTATCCGACCTCTCCCAGAGTATCCGACCTCTCCCAGAGTATCCGACCTCTCCCAGAGTATCCGACCTCTCCCAGAGTATCCGACCTCTCCCAGAGTATCCGACCTCTCCCAGAGTATCCGACCTCTCCCAGAGTATCCGACCTCTCCCAGAGTATCCGACCTCTCCCAGAGTATCCGACCTCTCCCAGAGTATCCGACCTCTCCCAGAGTATCCGACCTCTCCCAGAGTATCCGACCTCTCCCAGAGTATCCGACCTCTCCCAGAGTATCCGACCTCTCCCAGAGTATCCGACCTCTCCCAGAGTATCCGACCTCTCCCAGAGTATCCGACCTCTCCCAGAGTATCCGACCTCTCCCAGAGTATCCGACCTCTCCCAGAGTATCCGACCTCTCTGGAAGTATCTGACCTCTCTGGAAGTATCCGACCTTTCTAGATGTACCCGATCTCTCTAGAAGTATCCGACCTCTTTAGATGTATCCGACCTCTCCAGAAGTGTCTGATCTCTCCCGGAGTATCCGACCTCTCCAGAAGTGTCCGACTTCTCCAGAAGTGTCCGACCTCTCCAGAAGTATCCGGCCTCTCTAGAAGTATCCGACCTCTCCAGAAGTGTCCGACCTCTCTAGATGTATCCGACCTCTCCCGGAGTGTCCGACCTCTTCCGTAGTATCCGTCCTCTCCAGTATATCCGACCTCTCTAGATGTATCCGTCCTCTCCAGGATATCCGACATTCTGCTCGGAGTTTTGACTTTCTTATTATTTTTTTTTTTTCCAGACAATAAACTTCTAGAAAAATCTGTCTTCCTGAAGGACCTGACTGAAAAAATACAGACGGACCGGGCACAGTCACCAGGGAGCCACCATGCTGCTAGGTAGGTAGAGACGGGGCCCGAGGTGGGTGAGTGGCTGAGAAGTAGCCCCCGTGTAAATCCTGGGACAACCCCTTTAAGTCAATGTCTGTCCTCCATCACCCCCCTAACCTTGCTCTCTAGGGGCATTTATCACTTACACCTGGCCGCTCGGTGTCTGCGACAAGGGGGTGGAGCCTGTGTGTAAGGTCACGTCGTGCAGGTCATGTTACCACTCCTTCCGGGATTCCATAATCTGCCGCCTGAGGCGAGAATCTCCTCTCACCTCGATTGTACTTCATGAAAACAGATCTGGAAACTTTAATGTCCATTGTTCTGATCCTTTAATTGGTCATAATAACATCCACAACAGCAGTGTGAATGCCGCCTAAGCCTCTGCCAGTTTACGTGTGTGTATATTTGTTTGAAGGGAGTATGGGCTGCGTATCTAATCTTATGTGATACTGTCTGCTGTGTATCTAATCCAGTCACCCCTGGTGACCACACCTAAATTTGTCCATCTTTCCTCGCCTCAGGATCTCCCCGGAGGGGCTTCACATCGCTGGGTATAAAGACGCGGACACACTTCAGGAGGAGATCTCCGACCTCAGATGCAACAATGGAGAGGTAACTGCTGTGCTACGCCTGCTGCAGTGCCATGCGCTTGTGATCCGGGGTCACCTGAATATTTCTATTCCCACATTGTGACCCGGTAATCCCAATCCTAATCCCCTGGAGAGTTTGCAGACAGTTTGGGCCGATTTTGTCCGGCCCATGAATGTCTGAGCTGCCCAAATCATCAAGATGGCCGTTACTTATCAGGGTGACCTCGTGGTCCGGTGATCGGGACGATGTGAGAGATCAGGGCGGTCTCGGGGTGTGATGATTAGGATGGTGTAAGGGATCAGGGCGGTCTCGGTGTCTTACAATCTGGATGGTGTCAGTGATCAGGGCGCTCTGATGCCCGGGATGGTGTCAGTGATCAGGGCGCTCGGATGCCCGGGATGGTGTCAGTGATCAGGGCGCTCTTGCGGTCAGATGCCCGGGATGGTGTCAGTGATCAGGGCGCTCTGATGCCCGGGATGCTGTCAGTGATCAGGGCGCTCTGATGCCCGGGATGGTGTCAGTGGTCAGGGCGCTCTGATGATTGGGATGGTGTCAGTGATCAGGGCGCTCTGATGATTGGGATGGTGTCAGTGATCAGGGCGCTCTGATGCCCGGGATGGTGTCAGTGATCAGGGCGCTCGGATGATTGGGATGGTGTCAGTGATCAGGGCGCTCTGATGATCGGGATGGTGTCAGTGATCAGGGCGCTCTGATGATCGGGATGGTGTCAGTGATCAGGGTGCTCTGATGATCGGGATGGTGTCAGTGATCAGGGCGCTCTGATGATCGGGATGGTGTCAGTGATCAGGGCGCTCTGATGATCGGGATGGTGTCAGTGATCAGGGCGCTCTGATGCCCGGCATGGTGTCAGTGATCAGGGCGCTCTGATGCCCGGGATGGTGTCAGTGATCAGGGTGCTCTGATGCCCGGGATGGTGTCAGTGATCAGGGCGCTCTGATGATTGGGATGGTGTCAGTGATCAGGGCGCTCTGATGATCGGGATGGTGTCAGTGATCAGGGCGCTCTGATGATCGGGATGGTGTCAGTGATCAGGGCGCTCTGATGATTGGGATGGTGTCAGTGATCAGGGCGCTCTGATGCCCGGGATGGTGTCAGTGATCAGGGCGCTCTGATGCCCGGGATGGTGTCAGTGATCAGGGCGCTCTGATGATTGGGATGGTGTCAGTGATCAGGGCGCTCTGATGCCCGGGATGGTGTCAGTGATCAGGGCGCTCTGATGCCCGGGATGGTGTCAGTGATCAGGGCGCTCTGATGCCCGGGATGGTGTCAGTGATCAGGGCGCTCTGATGACCGGGATGGTGTCAGTGATCAGGGCGCTCTGATGCCCGGGATGGTGTCAGTGATCAGGACGCTCTGATGCCCGGGATGGTGTCAGTGATCAGGGCGCTCTTGCGGTCAGATGCCCGGGATGGTGTCAGTGGTCAGGGCGCTCTGATGATTGGGATGGTGTCAGTGATCAGGGCGCTCTGATGCCCGGGATGGTGTCAGTGGTCAGGGCGCTCTTGCAGTCAGATGCCCGGGATGCTGTCAGTGATCAAGGCGCTCTGATGATTGGGATGGTGTCAGTGATCAGGGCGCTCTGATGCCCGGGATGGTGTCAGTGATCAGGGCGCTCTGATGCCCGGGATGGTGTCAGTGATCAGGGCGCTCTGATGCCCGGGATGGTGTCAGTGATCAGGGCGCTCTGATGATTGGGATGGTGTCAGTGATCAGGGCGCTCTGATGCCCGGGATGGTGTCAGTGATCAGGGCGCTCTGATGATTGGGATGGTGTCAGTGATCAGGGCGCTCTGATGACCGGGATGGTGTCAGTGATCAGGGCGCTCTGATGCCCGGGATGGTGTCAGTGATCAGGGCGCTCTGATGCCCGGGATGGTGTCAGTGGTCAGGGCGCTCTTGCGGTCAGATGCCCGGGATGGTGTCAGTGGTCAGGGCGCTCTGATGATTGGGATGGTGTCAGTGATCAGGGCGCTCTGATGCCCGGGATGGTGTCAGTGGTCAGGGCGCTCTTGCGGTCAGATACCCGGGATGGTGTCAGTGATCAGGGCGCTCTGATGCCCGGGATGGTGTCAGTGATCAGGGTGCTCTGATGATTGGGATGGTGTCAGTGATCAGGGCGCTCTGATGATTGGGATGGTGTCAGTGATCAGGGCGCTCTGATTTATCGGGGTGATCTCGCGGTTTTGCGGTCCGTTGATCCGGCCCCTGTGTGTTAATCTCGGTGACCTTATATTTGCAGTTGGCCTACCAAGTCTGCGAGCTGAGTAAGAGGGTACAGGAGCGAGACGAGGAGCTGAAGACGCAGAAGTCCAGGTGCGGCTCCGTTGTCCGGGACACTGAGATACAAGGCGCTGTTTGCAGAGTGATCCTGCTATGGAGCTGCTTTGTCTGGGACACACCCGGCGCACATAATAGTTGGTTTAGGTTTTGCTTACATTGTGTTCAGTTCTCGATTCACATCTAAAGCTGCATTAGATTCTACGACTCATTTACACTGGTGACAGATCTCGTCAAACTACTCCGTGTGAATAAGCAACTGTGCAAGCAATGCCCTGCATGCAGCTCTAGATGTGACTGGAGTCAGTAACAAGTATAGACCAGGCCCCATAATGAACTTTTTACTGATCCCCCACCCCGCCCACATGGTGTAAAGACCCTCTCACGTAGTCCCCAAAGACTATGTTGTCTTTTATTGGGCCCCCACACACCATATACTGTAAGGTCCTGCAGGCGGAGGCAGCCGTGTGTCAGAGCGGGTTCCCCTAAGGTCTCGACCCTATATTAGCAATCTGGTTTCATTCTGCATCTGTTTATAGGAATGATCCCATTGCCCCCAACTCATTGCCTTGTCTATGAGCCTGAGCTGGCCCCTTCCATCACTAATCCATCCACCGTCCATCCAGCCATCACCCGTCCGTCAATCAATCCATCACCCGTCCATCCAGCCATCACTAATCCATCCAGCCATCACCCGTCCATCCAGCCATCACCCGTCCATCCATCCATCCATCACCCGTCCGTCAATCAATCCATCACTAATCCATCCAGCCATCACCAATCCATCCATCACCCGTCCATCCATCAATAATCCATCTATCCATCCATCACCCGTCCGTCCATCCATCCATCACCCATCCAGTCAGGGGCAGCATGGAGCGGGTGACTCAAGGACCGGCCATTCTTAAGTCTCCTTCCTTTGGTCTTCTGCAGCATCTCCTACCTCTCTGGCCTGGTGGAGGATCATAGACATCAGTGCCAATGTCTGGAGAATGAGGTGGTCCAAATGGTCTGCTCCAATGCTGACCTGAAGGAGGACTATGACCAGCTGCTGAGCCAGCGCCTCCTACTGGAGGGGCAGCTTCATGAGGCGGAGGAGGAGCAGCGCGAGCTCATCGAGGGTCTGACAAAGAAGAAAGCCATGGAGGCCGAGCAACAGAACAACATCAATGAGAGGTAGTAGCGGGGTCCTGGGTGTGGTCATGTGACGGAGGTCCTGAGTCTGGGGGTGTATGGGCATAGCTAACCTCATTGTATACTTGTATATCATGTATGTGACACCTCCTGGGGTCTTCCAGGGACTGGACATTACTTACCTGGTCCGGCTCCATCTGCTCCTTGTATTTAGTCACTTGTGCTATGGGATCCAGCTTCACTATACTGTCACCCCCATAGCGTAGGAACGGGGTGCAACAACCCAGGGGGCAGAGACTGGTTCTCATCACATAACCTGGAGTCGCAACCCACAAATGCCCGGGTCAGGTAAGTTTAATTTCAGGTCCCTGGATAACCCCCATTAAAGGGTTAAAGGGGTATTCTCATAGAGGGTTAGAGGACCTTTATACTGGACATAAGTTCAGGTCCTTAACCTAAGCTGTGGGAGCTCCAGTCCGAGGACCGCTCATGGCCGACTCCTCTATGGGGGCCCCCCGCCACGCTGGGCAGAGTTCCCACTCTTTTTCTGTTTTTTTGTACAGGAGGAAGGAGGAGATGTGGACGCTCCTGGTCAAAAAAGCCTTGCGCAAGACGGTCAGCGCCGAAGGGTGAGTGGCGACAAAATGGAATCCGTGTCCAGGAGGAAGTTATCCAGAATGAATCTTCAGATCCATCTAATATTTCACTGTAGTCACATCCAGAGCTGCATCCATAACCCTGGTGTTGGCTCAGGGTGACTCATCTTCGGCACAATGCAGCAGAGAGATTGCAGCTCTTGTTGCGTTTAGAGAAGTAATGCAGTTGGAATGTGAATGCAGCTTTGGATGGGACTGGAGTATAACGCTTTTAACTCTGGATCAGGTTGGATATTCTGAAGTTTTTTTGATGCTTTTTATTCTAGAATAGACTCAGGCGACTCCTCGCAGATCTACCTGTCAGTGATTTGGCCTCCCACCCTCCCGTCTGTATCGGTCACACTGTAAGGGCCTGGTTTGGCAGTTTTGCACCTGTGTGTCCAGCAGAGGTTTACAGACCTAACCCATAACTCATGTATACTGTATATAGTGCGGGGGAGGGGCTACCACTGCTGTCCGTGCACCCCCCTCCCCCCTTATCCACTGCTCCACAAGTCAGGAGGAAGAGGGTTTCTGGGGTCGGGCTATAATACCACAATGATGGTACTTTGCAGGATCGCCCCCTTGTGGTTTTGCAGTCGTAGTTCACCCCGAGGGAGGGTCAGTCTGAGAACCTCTGCTGTATGGTCACTGTGGGCCGATCATCTACAAACTGGAGGCTACAGATGGATGGCAAATGGGATAGGCAGTGATTGTCATACAGAGCTCCGACCTTATAGTCACTGGAGCGCCCCCTAAGGCAGAATATCTGGAAGATCAATATAAAGTATAGAGAATATGGACAACCCGAAAATCATAGACCAACATCTGCCCCACTTGTCAATGATGGCCGACTCTTCACTGATCACATGACGGGAATTATAACTGGTGGAGACAATAATCCTGTATATTTACTCACCGATGTCACACAAGAGGGTGCGGGGGATGGAATTAGGAATAAAGATCAGATTTATATCACAGGAGATTATTAGCACATTGTCTCTGGTTATAGAGATGTCCGTCATAGAAACTCCACTGACCTAAGTGACTGCAGCAGCATGGAGATGTCCGGGAGCCCCGAAATGGAGGAACCCTGCCCCAGGAAGACCAGGTGAGAAAGAGTATGACTAGTATACCGCAACCTTCTATGTACAAGAATATAACTACTATAATACTGCACCTATGTACAAGAATATAACTAGTATAATACTACTCCTATGTACAAGAATATAACTACTATAATACTGCTCCTATGTACAAGAATATAACTAGTATAATACTACTCCTATGTACAAGAATATAACTACTATAATACTGCTCCTATGTACAAGAATATAACTACTATAATACTACTCCTATGTACAAGAATATAACTACTATAATACTGCTCCTATGTACAAGAATATAACTACTATAATACTACTCCTATGTACAAGAATATAACTACTATAATACTACTCCTATGTACAAGAATATAACTACTATAATACTACTCCTATGTACAAGAATATAGCTACTATAATACTGCCGCCTATGTACAAGAATATAACTACTATAATACTACACCTATGTACAAGAATATAACTACTATAATACTACTCCTATGTACAAGAATATAACTACTATAATACTACTCCTATGTACAAGAATATAACTACTATAATACTACCTCCTATGTACAAGAATATAACTACTATAATACTACACCTATGTACAAGAATATAACTACTATAATACTACTCCTATGTACAAGAATATAACTACTATAATACTGCTCCTATGTACAAGAATATAACTACTATAATACTACTCCTATGTACAAGAATATAACTACTATAACACTGCTCCTATATACAAGAATATAACTACTATAATACTACTCCTATGTACAAGAATATAACTACTATAATACTACTCCTATGTACAAGAATATAACTACTATAATACTACTCCTATGTACAAGAATATAACTACTATAATACTGCCCCCTATGTACAAGAATATAACTACTATAATACTGCTCCTATGTACAAGAATATAACTACTATAATACTGCTCCTATGTACAAGAATATAACTACTATAATACTGCTCCTATGTACAAGAATATAACTACTATAATACTACTCCTATGTACAAGAATATAACTACTATAATACTACTCCTATGTACAAGAATATAACTACTATAATACTACTCCTATGTACAAGAATATGACTACTATAATACTACTCCTATGTACAAGAATATAACTACTATAATACTACTCCTATATACAAGAATATAACTACTATAATACTACCTCCTATGTACAAGAATATAACTACTATAATACTACTCCTATGCACAAGAATATAACTACTATAATACTACTCCTATGTACAAGAATATAACTACTATAATACTACTCCTATGTACAAGAATATAACTACTATAATACTACCTCCTATGTACAAGAATATAACTACTATAATACTGCTCCTATGTACAAGAATATAACTACTATAATACTGCTCCTATGTATAAGAATATAACTACTATAATACTACCTCCTATGTACAAGAATATAACTACTATAATACTGCTCCTATGTACAAGAATATAACTACTATAATACTACTCCTATGTACAAGAATATAACTACTATAATACTACTCCTATGTACAAGAATATAACTACTATAATACTACTCCTATGTACAAGAATATAACTACTATAATACTGCTCCTATGTACAAGAATATAACTACTATAATACTGCTCCTATGTACAAGAATATAACTACTATAATACTACTCCTATGTACAAGAATATAACTACTATAATACTGCTCCTATGTACAAGAATATAACTACTATAATACTGCTCCTATGTACAAGAATATAACTACTATAATACTGCTCCTATGTACAAGAATATAACTACTATAATACTGCTCCTATGTACAAGAATATAACTACTATAATACTACTCCTATGTACAAGAATATAACTACTATAATACTGCTCCTATGTACAAGAATATAACTACTATAATACTACTCCTATGTACAAGAATATATCTACTATAATACTGCTCCTATGTACAAGAATATAACTACTATAATACTGCTCCTATGTACAAGAATATAACTACTATAATACTGCTCCTATGTACAAGAATATAACTACTATAGTACTGCTCCTATGTACAAGAATATAACTACTATAATACTGCTCCTATGTACAAGAATATAACTACTATAATACTGCTCCTATGTACAAGAATATAACTACTATAATACTGCTGCTATGTATAAGAATATAACTACTATAATACTGCTCCTATGTATAAGAATATAACTACTATAATACTGCCCCCTATAGATGAGTACTTGCTCGGTATACCTATATATAATGTATACCCCTCTGCTTTGTGTTTCAGGTCTCAGTCTATGATTGCTTTAGGTCCTTCAAGATTCATGGGTGCCTTAAGAAGTTTATTTGAGTGAGTGCAGTCTGTGTATTACTGTACAGTGTGTATATGTATACAGGCTAGCGGTATACACTATACATGGTACTTGTTTTCTTTACACTTGCCCTTTCTTGTAGAATCTACTGCTCTATCAGTGTCTCACAGGTTGATGGTTCGGTGTGTGTGTGTGTGTGTGTGTGTGGGGCTCCTTGTATTACTTCTGGCTTTGACCCTCCATTGCTTGGTTGCCCTATTGGGGTGCGCTGAGGAGGTCCTGGGGGTGGACAATGACCCCTCTATATATGGAGGAGATCGGGGCTCCGGTGTCTTATCTTTGTCTCTCTGTTCTTAGTTTTCGGAAGCCACAGGACATGTGCAGTGTGGATGATGAGTGGTACCATGCCTCCTCCGTGTGTGTCATCTGCTGCCCACCCAAGAGAGCCCTGTATAGTAAGGTAAGACCCCCCCCCCCACCCCACCCTGCCATGTATAGATGCTATACGTCACTGTATGTTCATCCGATCCTGTAGTGGTTGAGTTGATCTGAAAGATCACCATTATTAACCATTTCTTGCCACTGGCTGAAGGGTCCTTCCCTCTATATAGGGGATTCCTGGTGAAGATGACCCCTGTCCGTGTTTAGTCTAAGGACCTTTGGACATCAGGGAGGCGGGTCCACCATCTGATTGGCTGCAGCGCCTGTGATCACATGGTCCATCTCCTTGTATATATTATGGATATTTGTATTGGATACATTTGTAGCTCTGTGATCTGATACATTGTAACACACCAGCAGATAGATCTGTGCAGCCGCTTCTGATGTGTTGAGCTTTGGACTAAATCCAATTGTAACAGACCCCCAGCTGTGAGCAGGACGAGCTGTATACAGGGTGAATGCCTTTGTAGAGGAGATCTTGTTCTATGAGGTCTCTTTATATTGTTTTGTTTCAGGAGATTCACGACTCTGAAATTCACGCCGTCAAGTTTAGTCCTAAATCCAAGATGGTGGCCACCGGAGGGGCGGACCGGGTGGTCAAGATCTGGGACATTGTTGGAGGTGAGGATCATTGTACAAGAGGAAGCATCTCCTACTGTAGTCAGGGCTCTGCCAGGAGGTGTAATAGGAGGGGCAGAGCGGACGGTGAAGCTCTTGGGTAATGCTGAGGTGAGACTGGTCATTGCTACAGGCTGCTAAACACTGGGCGAAGTCAGGGCTCTGCCAGGAGGTGTAATAGGAGGGACAGGCTCAGTATAATACAGCAATGACACCTGACTTACCCTGTGACTCTGGGCTGACCCCGGGCCATCAGGAGTTATTGGAGATGCCCCTCGAGTCTGTATCAGAACAAATATCACATTTTCTATTTATTGCAACTTTTTTGTGTTTTTTTTCCATATTTATATTTTTCCCTCCTCTGTAGGGCAGCTTCATTGCCAACAGGTGTTACAGGGGTGCAATGGAGGAATCACTAGTATCGAATTTGACCCCTCGGTACGTAGAGCTTATAGACTATGTAAACTGTTCTTCTGTTATCAGCCTATGTGGACTCAGCGCCAAAAGTATGTGAACCCCTCCTAAATAATGAAAGTAATTGGAATAACATGATTGACAACAAGAACATACGGAGGGGTGCACATACTTATAGTAATGTGCTGTTCCTCTGTTGTCCTGTAGGGGGCAGTAGAGCACTCTGTGTATTATGTTATATCCTGTAGGGGGCAGTAGAGCACTCTGTGTATTATGTTATATCCTGTAGGGGGCAGTAGAGCACTCTGTGTATTATGTTATATCCTGTAGGGGGCAGTAGAGCACTCTGTGTATTATGTTATATCCTGTATGGGGCAGTAGAGCACTCTGTGTATTATGTTATATCCTGTAGGGGGCAGTAGAGCACTCTGTGTATTATGTTATATCCTGTATGGGGCAGTAGAGCACTCTGTGTATTATGTTATATCCTGTAGGGGGCAGCAGAGCACTCTGTGTATTATGTTATATCCTGTAGGGGGCAGCAGAGCA
Source organism: Leptodactylus fuscus (assembly GCF_031893055.1). NCBI lineage: Eukaryota > Metazoa > Chordata > Amphibia > Anura > Leptodactylidae > Leptodactylus > Leptodactylus fuscus. The sequence continues at coordinate 277,151,952 of NC_134266.1, read as the reverse complement.
CTCTGTGTATTATGTTATATCCTGTAGGGGGCAGCAGAGCACTCTGTGTATTATGTTATATCCTGTAGGGGGCAGCAGAGCACTCTGTGTATTATGTTATATCCTGTAGGGGGCAGCAGAGCACTCTGTGTATCTTCTCCTGTCCTGGGCACAGTCTATGTGATGAGGTTTTGGGGGTCACCTTGTCTGACAGTCCCTGTGTATTTTCAGGGGGTGCAGGTCCTGGCCGCCTCGTTCGATGGATCGGCTCATCTGTGGAAACTGGACAGTAAATCCAGCGTACGTGTCTAGTCGCTCGCGGTGCGGAGGTCTAATCTGTCCTGACCCGGGGTCTGCGCAGGTTGTTACATTGTATCAGTGCAGGACAAGGATCAGTCTGGATACAACTGTAACAAACCCTCAGCTGTGAGAAGAATTAGATGGAAGTGACTGAAGGAGGGATCTAGTAGGGGCTGACCTGCGATGATCGGCTTATACGGGGTCGGGGTTTGGGCCATGTCGATGTTATTGACCAGTGAATCCTTCTCTTCCCCTCCAGGATAAGATGACCGGACACACAGGGAAGGTCACGGCCGCCAGGTTCAAGATGTCTACCTACCGAGCGGTCACCTGCAGCATGGACAGGACCATCAGGGAGTGGGATCTGCCGAAAGCTGCCTGTAGGTGACGGACATTCCCCTACTGAGACCGCCGGGGTGGGGCCGAGGGGGATAACATAACATATGGCCATCACCTGGGGTACAGCTCACACTGATATACCCTGAGAACCTGGTGCTGATCACATGACCTGTATATATGTATACCTGCAGCCCCCTGGTGCTGATCACATGACCTGTATATATGTATACCTGCAGCCCCCTGGTGCTGATCACATGACCTGTATATATGTATACCTGCAGCCCCCTGGTGCTGATCACATGACCTGTATATAAGTATACCTGCGGCCCCTGGTGCTGATCACATGACCTGTATATCCATGTATCTTCCCTGTGTTCAGGGCCATATCCCATTCCCCTGTTCACATTTGGCTGTTAACTAGACAGGTTCTGTGCCTGTGTTCCTGGGAAAGCTTGGGAGTGTATTGTGGCCCCCGCGGTGTGTATTGTGGTCTTCGGGGTGTGTATTGCCCCTGGTGTGTGTATTGTGGCCCCCGGGATGTGTACTGTGGCCCCCGGCGTGTGTATTGTGGCCCCCCGGCGTGTGTATTGTGGCCCCTGGGATGTGTATTGTGGCCCCCTGTGGTGTGTATTGTGGCCCCTGGTGTGTGTATTGTACCCCCCCGGAGTGTGTATTGTACCCCCCCGGAGTGTGTATTGTACCCCCCCGGAGTGTGTATTGTGGCCCCCTGTGGTGTGTATTGTGGCCCCCTGTGGTGTGTATTGTGGCCCCCTGTGGTGTGTATTGTGGCCCCTGGTGTGTGTATTGTGGCCCCCGGGGTGTGTATTGTGGCCCCTGGGATGTGTATTGTGGCCCCCGGGGTGTGTATTGTGGCCCCCGGGATGTGTACTGTGGCCCCTGAGGTGTGTACTGTGCCCCCGGGGTGTGTATTGTGGTCCCCGGGTGTGTATTGTGGCCCCCGGGGTGTGTATTGTGGCCCCTGGGGTGTGTATTGTGGCCCCTGGGGTGTGTATTGTGGCCCCTGGGGTGTGTATTGTGGCCCCCGGGGTGTGTATTGTGGCCCCCGGGTTGTGTATTGTGGCCCCCGCGGTGTGTATTGTGGCCCCCGGGTTGTGTATTGTGGCCCCCGGGTTGTGTATTGTGGCCCCCGGGTTGTGTATTGTGGCCCCCGGGGTGTGTATTGTGGCCCCCGGTGTGTGTATTGTGGCCCCCGGTGTGTGTATTGTGGCCCCTGGTGTGTGTATTGTGGCCCCTGGTGTGTGTATTGTGGCCCCTGGTGTGTGTATTGTGGCCCCTGGTGTGTATTGTGGCCCCTGGTGTGTATTGTGGCCCCCTGTGGTGTGTATTGTGGCCCCCGGGGTGTGTATTGTGGCCCCCGGGGTGTGTATTGTGGCCCCTGGGATGTGTATTGTGGCCCCCGGGGTGTGTATTGTGGCCCCCGGGATGTGTACTGTGGCCCCCGGGATGTGTACTGTGGCCCCTGAGGTGTGTACTGTGCCCCCGGGGTGTGTATTGTGGTCCCCGGGTGTGTATTGTGGCCCCCGGGATGTGTACTGTGGCCCCCGGGGTGTGTATTGTGGCCCCCGGGGTGTGTATTGTGGCCCCCGGGGTGTGTATTGTGGCCCCTGGGGTGTGTATTGTGGCCCCCGGGTTGTGTATTGTGGCCCCCGGGTTGTGTATTGTGGCCCCCGCGGTAGGTATTGTGGCCCCCGCGGTGTGTATTGTGGCCCCCGGGTTGTGTATTGTGGCCCCCGGGGTGTGTATTGTGGCCCCCGGTGTGTGTATTGTGGCCCCCGGTGTGTGTATTGTGGCCCCTGGTGTGTGTATTGTGGCCCCTGGTGTGTATTGTGGCCCCTGGGGTGTGTATTGTGGCCCCTGGGGTGTGTATTATGGCCCCCGGGGTGTGTATTGTGGCCCCTGGTGTGTGTACTGTGGCCCCCGGGGTATGTACTGTGGCCCCCGGGGTGTGTATTGTGGCCCCTGGTGTGTGTACTGTGGCCCCCGGGGTATGTACTGTGGCCCCCGGGGTGTGTATTATGGCCCCCGGGGTCTGTACTGTGGTGCTGATGATGACTTTGCTCTTTACTTTGTAGCTGCCCCTCATTCCGGACGCAGGTAAGCCCCGGCCGCAGGCGCCGCCGTGTCTCTTGTCTTGTTACATTGTATCGCTGGTTTCAATCATGAGACATTGTATCATCGGTGTGGTCATGGTTCCCAGAATCCTATATATGAAGCTGATAGTGACTTCTATATAGGGCTACTCACAGTCTATACAGACTCCTCCTCCATATTTTGCTCGCTGGCTCCCCCCTGACGCCTGTGGTCGCCTCCTGCAGGTATACGGTGTATCTCGGTGCCCTCGTACTGCAGCGACGTCGTCTGCTCCGACTCCTACATGATCAGCGGGCACCACGACAAGAAGATCCGCTTCTGGGACAGCAGGTAATGGCGGTCACGTCGCCGAGTACATCGCACTAGTCACCTCCAGAGCTGCTAGCCTGCAAACTGGACTGTGAATGCAGCTTTGGATGTGACTGGAGTTTGTGCTATGTCTGATACTCCACTACTGACGGGCCCCAGTGATGGCGGATTCCAGGAATATTCGGCAGTTTTCAGGTTTCTTTGTCCCGTCCGGTTTTGCAGGTGTCGTCTTTGTGTCCGGGAGGTGACGCTGGAGGAGAAGGTGACCTCGCTGTACATGGAGCAGGAACAGACGCAACTTCTCAGCTGCTCCCGGGACGACGCTCTCAGTCTGCTGGACCTGCGGATGGGGAGCGTGCGAATGGTGTTCAGGTATCGTCTGCGGACCCCCCATGTGTGATGTCACCACCTATAAGACCCGTCCTAATGGGGTGTCCCCGTCTTTACACAGGGCCGACGGCTTCAAATGTGGCTGCAACTGGACCAAGGCGATACTGAGGTGAGCTCTGCGCAGCACAAGGGGGCGCTAGAGAGGAGTATGGGGGGGGGGGGGTCACATGACTGCAGGTGGGTGTTGAGCATTAAGTACATCATGAGCTCTCATGGGTGACCACCCAGCTTTCCCAGGTACCTAAACAGCCAATCAGGGGGGGGGGGGGGGGGGCTCGGAAGGATTGCTCTAGAGCAGTGATGGCGAACCTATGGCACGCGTGCGGTCGCCCGGATCGCTCACCAACAGGGAATTCGGTACAGGATTCCCCGTTGATGAGCGATCACTGCCTTCAGTTGTATGTGCAAATGCACATACAACTGAAAGCTATCAGGGTAGGCCGCGGATCGCGCGACCGCGGCCTACACTGGCTGCAGAGTTTGACCTCTGCCCCGACGCGGGCGCGATGACGTCATCAGCGCCGCCAGTGACAAGAAGGTGGATGCCGGCGGCTCTTCAGGGGTGAGTATGAGAGTGGCTCACTGTGTATATGATGTTGGGGGGAGCGCTTATAATACTTGGTGGGGTGTATGATACTGGGGGGGAGTGTATAATACTGGGGGGCTTATAATACTGGGTGGGGTGTATAATACTGGGGGGAGTGTATAATACTGGGGGGGCTTATAATACTGGGTGGGGTGTATAATACTGGGGGGGCTTATAATACTGGGTGGGGTGTATAATACTGGGGGGAGTGTATAATACTGGGGGGAGTGTATAATACTGGGGGGGCTTATAATACTGGGGGGAGTGTATAATACTGGGGGGAGTGTATAATACTGGGGGGAGTGTATAATACTGAGGGGGCTTATAATACTGGGTGGGGTGTATAATACTGGGGGGAGTGTATAATACTGGGGGGAGTGTATAATACTGGGGGGAGTGTATAATACTGGGTGGGGTGTATAATACTGGGGGGAGTGTATAATACTGGGGGGAGTGTATAATACTGGGGGGAGTGTATAATACTGGGGGGAGTGTATAATACTGGGGGGAGTGTATAATACTGAGGGGAGTGTATAATACTGAGGGGGCTTATAATACTGGGGGGAGTGTATAATACTGGGGGGGCTTATAATACTGGGTGGGGTGTATAATACTGGGGGGGGGCTTATAATACTGGGTGGGGTGTATAATACTGGGGGGGAGTGTATAATACTGAGGGGGAGTGTATAATACTGGGGGGGCTTATAATACTGGGTGGGGTGTATAATACTGGGGGGGCTTATAATACTGGGTGGGGTGTATAATACTGGGGGGAGTGTATAATACTGGGGGGAGTGTATAATACTGGGGGGAGTGTATAATACTGGGGGGGCTTATAATACTGGGGGGAGTGTATAATACTGGGGGAGTGTATAATACTGGGGGGAGTGTATAATACTGGGGGGAGTGTATAATACTGGGGGGAGTGTATAATACTGGGGGGAGTGTATAATACTGAGGGGGCTTATAATACTGGGTGGGGTGTATAATACTGGGGGGAGTGTATAATACTGGGGGGAGTGTATAATACTGGGGGGAGTGTATAATACTGGGTGGGGTGTATAATACTGGGGGGAGTGTATAATACTGGGGGGAGTGTATAATACTGGGGGGAGTGTATAATACTGGGGGGAGTGTATAATACTGGGGGGGCTTATAATACTGGGGGGAGTGTATAATACTGAGGGGAGTGTATAATACTGAGGGGGCTTATAATACTGGGGGGAGTGTATAATACTGGGGGGGCTTATAATACTGGGTGGGGTGTATAATACTGGGGGGGGCTTATAATACTGGGTGGGGTGTATAATACTGGGGGGAGTGTATAATACTGGGGGGAGTGTATAATACTGGGTGGGGTGTATAATACTGGGGGGAGTGTATAATACTGGGGGGAGTGTATAATACTGGGTGGGGTGTATAATACTGGGGGTAGTGTATAATACTGGGGGGAGTGTATAATACTGGGGGGAGTGTATAATACTGAGGGGGCTTATAATACTGGGGGGAGTGTATAATACTGGGGGGGCTTATAATACTGGGGGGAGTGTATAATACTGAGGGGGCTTATAATACTGGGGGGAGTGTATAATACTGGGGGGAGTGTATAATACTGGGTGGGGTGTATAATACTGGGGGGAGTGTATAATACTGGGGGGAGTGTATAATACTGGGGGGAGTGTATAATACTGGGGGGAGTGTATAATACTGGGGGGAGTGTATAATACTGAGGGGGCTTATAATACTGGGGGGAGTGTATAATACTGGGGGGGCTTATAATACTGGGGGTAGTGTATAATACTGGGTGGGGTGTATAATACTGGGGGTAGTGTATAATACTGGGGGGAGTGTATAATACTGGGGGGAGTGTATAATACTGGGGGGAGTGTATAATACTGGGGGGGCTTATAATACTGGGGGGAGTGTATAATACTGGGGGGGGCTTATAATACTGGGGGGAGTGTATAATACTGGGGGGGCTTATAATACTGGGTGGGGTGTATAATACTGGGGGGGAGTGTATAATACTGGGGGGAGTGTATAATACTGGGGGGGCTTATAATACTGGGTGGGGTGTATAATACTGAGGGGGAGTGTATAATACTGGGTGGGGTGTATAATACTGGGGGGGAGTGTATAATACTGGGGGGAGTGTATAATACTGAGGGGGCTTATAATACTGGGGGGAGTGTATAATACTGGGGGGGCTTATAATACTGGGGGGAGTGTATAATACTGGGGGGGCTTATAATACTGGGGGGAGTGTATAATACTGAGGGGGCTTATAATACTGGGAGGAGTGTATAATACTGGGGGGAGTGTATAATACTGGGGGGGCGTATAATACTGGGGGGAGTGTATAATACTGGGGGGAGTGTATAATACTGGGGGGCTTATAATACTGGGGGGAGTGTATAATACTGGGGGGAGTGTATAATACTGAGGGGGCTTATAATACTGGGTGGGGTGTATAATACTGGGGGGAGTGTATAATACTGGGGGGAGTGTATAATACTGGGGGGGCGTATAATACTGAGGGGGCTTATAATACTGGGGGGAGTGTATAATACTGGGGGGAGTGTATAATACTGGGGGGGCTTATAATACTGGGGGGAGTGTATAATACTGAGGGGGCTTATAATACTGGGGGGAGTGTATAATACTGGGGGGAGTGTATAATACTGGGGGGGCTTATAATCCTGGGGGGAGTGTATAATACTGGGGGGAGTGTATAATACTGGGGGGGCTTATAATACTGGGTGGAGTGTATAATACTGGGGGGGCTTATAATACTGGGGGGAGTGTATAATACTGAGGGGGCTTATAATACTGGGGGGAGTGTATAATACTGGGGGGGCTTATAATACTGGGGGGAGTGTATAATACTGGGGGGGCTTATAATACTGGGGGGAGTGTATAATACTGGGGGGGCTTATAATACTGGGGGTAGTGTATAATACTGGGGGGGTGTATAATACTGGGAGGAGTGTATAATACTGGGGGGAGTGTATAATACTGGGGGGAGTGTATAATACTGGGGGGGTGTATAATACTGGGGGGAGTGTATAATACTGGGGGGAGTGTATAATACTGGGTGGGGTGTATAATACTGGGGGGAGTGTATAATACTGAGGAGAGTGTATAATACTGGGGGGAGTGTATAATACTGGGGGGGCTTATAATACTGGGGGGAGTGTATAATACTGGGGGGAGTGTATAATACTGGGTGGGGTGTATAATACTGAGGGGGCTTATAATACTGGGGGGAGTGTATAATACTGGGGGGGCTTATAATACTGGGTGGGGTGTATAATACTGGGGGGAGTGTATAATACTGGGGGGAGTGTATAATACTGGGGGGGCTTATAATACTGGGGGGAGTGTATAATACTGGGTGGGGTGTATAATACTGGGGGGAGTGTATAATACTGGGGGGAGTGTATAATACTGGGGGGAGTGTATAATACTGGGGGGGCTTATAATACTGGGGGGAGTGTATAATACTGGGGGGAGTGTATAATACTGGGGGGGCTTATAATACTGGGGGGAGTGTATAATACTGAGGGGGCTTATAATACTGGGGGGAGTGTATAATACTGGGGGGGCTTATAATACTGGGTGGAGTGTATAATACTGGGGGGGCTTATAATACTGGGTGGGGTGTATAATACTGGGGGGAGTGTATAATACTGGGGGGAGTGTATAATACTGAGGGGGCTTATAATACTGGGGGGAGTGTATAATACTGGGGGGGCTTATAATACTGGGGGGAGTGTATAATACTGGGGGGGCTTATAATACTGGGGTGGCTTATAATACTGGGGGGGCTTATAATACTGGGGGGAGTGTATAATACTGGGGGGGCTTATAATACTGGGGGGAGTGTATAATACTGGGGGGAGTGTATAATACTGAGGGGGCTTATAATACTGGGGGGAGTGTATAATACTGGGGGGGCTTATAATACTGGGGGGAGTGTATAATACTGGGGGGGCTTATAATACTGGGGTGGCTTATAATACTGGGGGGTGTACTAAAGAGCATATAATACTGGGGGGAGTGTATAATACTGGGGGGAGTGTATAATACTGGGTGGGGTGTATAATACTGGGGGGAGTGTATAATACTGAGGGGGCTTATAATACTGGGGGGAGTGTATAATACTGGGGGGGCTTATAATACTGGGGGGGCTTATAATACTGGGGGGTGTACTAAAGAGCATATAATACTGGTGGGGGGGCTATTTATAAGCACACAATACTGTGTGTGGATGCCACTGTGGAGCATATAATCCTGGGGGGGGGGGGACACCTACTGCGGAGCATATAACACTGGGGGGCTACTGTGGTACTGTGGAGAATATAATATTGTGTGGTGGGCCCACTGCAGAGCATATAATACTGTCTGGGGTCCCCTCACTATTTATATCACACAGTATCTGTTTTATAGCAGACGTGATATTAGTCCAGGATGTAAGAATATTACACGGTAACTATAAAACAGATCCTGTGCGATGTAAATAGTGAAAATTAATTGTTCAAAGTCCCAAATGCCGAGACCTTTACATTTCAGTACAACGTTGTTTGTATTATTGAAAGCTCTGTAAAGCCCCACATGACTGTAATTTTTGGTCAGTAACTGTCCGCAATTGTGGATCCGCATAGTATTAAGTCTATATTGTCGTGTTGGCACTCCGCGAAAATTTTGTGGGTTTTGGGTTGCAGTTTGGGCACTCGGTCTCTAAAAGGTTCGCCATCACTGCTCTAGAGTCTACATTGGAGTGCACTGACTTTTAACCCCTTTGTGGCCACAGCCCAGATACCAGTTACAGTATGGCCGGCTCATCTGACGGGACGATCTTCATCTGGAACACGCGGACGGGGCTTCTAGAGCGCAGCCTGGCCGGAGAGCACAGGTGAGCAGCGGCAGCCATGATCCCTTTACCGTGTTTTATCCTCCAATCACATCAAGAGCTGCATTCAGAATCTCCCAGTATATACTGCAGGGCTTATAGGGCAGTGCATTCTGGGAAATGTGGGGGCTTCTATATGTTATATAGCCCTGAAGTGGCTGATAACAGAGAACAGCAGATCATAAGGACAATAGATGAGGACTGGGGGGGGTTAGTCTGCTGCAGAACCTCTTGTCACCACCAGAGTGCGCTGCAGGGAAACTAATGGAAAATTGATGCATAGGATTACTGGAATCTATGTGTCCATCTATGTGTGTGTGTGTATATATATATATATATATATATATATATATATATATATATATATATGTCTACCTGCACCCTCCACTAGGGGGAGCCCCTGTGTATAGATTCCTAAATCCACCACTAGAGGGAGCTCACTCCATACAGATAGCGGGATCTTCCTGGGCCGTCTGTTCTATGGCTGTATACATGTATCCTACCTGATAACCACATTATGGCTGCAGCACATTTTGCCTTTGTCTCTTAGGCCATGGCCATCTACACTAGTCTGCCCCTCCCCTATCCATCATTACTACTACTGGTATCTACTTCTGCCAGGAGTGACTGTACAATAGCATAGAAAAGCCCAAGTGACCATAATATAGGAGCCCCGGGGGCAGTCAGCTGCAAATATATGAAATGGCTGATATTATACCCTGGAGATCTTCAGGGTCTTAACCCTTTGTGCTCATACTCTGTGTATAATGAGACCGTACATGGTGACTGTGAATGTCAGACGCATTGTCCCCCAGCAGCACAGAGGATTTCAGCATCGGCTACTATCACAGGTTCTCTGTTTTTCCCCCCCTGCAGTGCCTCCGTGAACGCCGTGGCCTGGTCAATGTCCGGAGATTACGTGGTCAGTGTGGACCGAGCGAAGAAGGCCGTAGTGTGGAGCGAATACTGACAAGGGAATCATGGCGGACGTGTAGTGGGCGGAGTCGTAACGCGGGACGTGACCCTTTAAACCTCGACCCGGCCCAAACGGATCCACAGTTACTGTAAAGGGGGATTCGCCACGTCCGGCCGCCATATGTAGCAGAGCTGAATGGTTCCATGGGACTGCAGCCTTCCGTTATGTCCATAGAAGTGTCCAGTGGGTGGAGCTATGACACCCGCCATCTTGACTCTGTTGCCCCTGTATATACAGCGCTAGCCCTTCCTCCACCCGGTCCGGTCTCCGCCGTGCGGGGAAGGGGAGCGCGTTATCTGCACTTTAATATTTCTATAAAGTTCTTCTTTGTATCATTGAATGTCGGCTGATTGATTGATTGTTCCGTACAAGCTGCAGAGATTCCTCTAGTCACATCCAAAGCTGCATTCCCAGTTCTTCCGTTTTCCTGTCCATTCTTGGCTGTATCGGGGTGTGTAGTGAGTTGTAGTGCATTGTGGGAGATGTAGACGTCCTGCTGATGGCGCTGCCTCGGACTGTGGCTGCAGCTCTGGCTGTGACTGGAGTATAGGACACAATAATTATAACACAAGCTTCATTCCGCAGATGGGTTTGTGTCCCTCCAGATCCCGGTTATCCTCCGCGCGGCCCCTTCCTCATCATAGTAATGTGTTGTGTTATATAAGAGGAAAGCCGCTTATCACGCCCGGAGCGCCACCGCCGCAGATGGAGCAGCTTTTATTTTATATTCCATTTAACTCCGCAGTAAACAACAGACATCATTGGGGCTCCTTATCCTTTGTACACCTGTAGGGGGGGCTCTTGCCTTATACCAATGGCCCGGACTCCCAAGAATAGAATGGGGGACACCTGGATTCTGACTTCCCGGAAAGCTGGGTGGCCGCCATGCTGAGCTGTGCAGTGACAGTCGTCCAGGGTCTTTGGCCTGTGTTTCCAGTGCATGGGATGGAAAGGGTTACACTTGTGCCCTGTTGGCCGCTTATCTCAGCCGGCCCATGAGACTGTCCCTGCTCTGCACCCTTTAGGCGCCGCTTATCATATTCAATTACATTGTATCATCTACTCTAGTCACATCCAGAGCTGCATCCACCATCCAGGCAGACTGCAGGACACGGGGCAGCAGAGATGTGGCCCCTTCATGCTCAGGATTGGTGGGGGTCCTACAAATTGCCCCCCAGCTTTCTGCATCAGTGTGTGCGGGGGAGGGGGGCTGGTGGGTCTGTGTTCTCCACTCCCCGCTCAGGCTCTGACATCAGATTGTTCCATTAATCTATAGTTTCCAGTGTCAGGCGGCCGGGGCTGAGTGCTGGGCATGGGGCAGGGGCCGGCCGGGGTCTCCTGATGGCCATCACACAATATACCAGGCCCGCTACATGACACTCCATAGCAGGAGGAGATAAGTGCAGGAGATTTATTGCCCCGGGCTCAGGACCATTACAGGCAGAGGCAATTAGCTGGAGGAGCAAGAGACGGGCCCTCAACCCTCCAGGGGCCCCTAATGTGCAGGCTACACAGTGTAATGGCTGAGCGGCTGTATGGCACCGAACTAATGTTAGAAAAGGCGGCCTGAGGAGCTGAGAAGAAGCCGCAACCCGGATCTATCTATCTATCTATCTATCTATCTATCTATCTATCTATCTATCTATCTGTCTATCTCCTATCTATCTCCTATCTATCTATCTATCTATCTATCTATCTATCTATCTATCTATCTATCTATCTATCTATCTATCTCCTATCTGTCTATCTACCTATCTATCTATCTATCTCCTATCTATCTATCTATCTATCTCCTATCTATCTATCTCCTATCTATCTATCTATCTATCTATCTATCTATCTATCTATCTATCTATCCATCCATCTATCTTCTATCTATCTATCTACAGTCCTATGAAAAAGTTTGTGCCCCCCTATTAATCTTAATCATTTTTAGTTCTAAATATTTTGGTGTTTGCAACAGCCATTTCAGTTTGATATATCTAATAACTGATGGACACAGTAATATTTCAGGATTGAAATGAGGTTTATTGTACTAACAGAAAATGCGCAATATGCATTAAACCAAAATTTGACCGGTGCAAAAGTATGGGCACCCTTATCATTTTATTGATTTGAATTCCCCTAACTACTTTTTACTGACTTACTGAAGCACAAAATTGGTTTTGTAACCTCAGTGAGCTTTGAACTTCATAGCCAGATGTATCCAATCATAAGAAAAGGTATTTAAGGTGGCCAATTGCAAGTTGATCTCCTATTTGAATCTCCTCTGAAGAGTGGCATCATGGGCTACTCAAAACAACTCTCAAATGATCTGAAAACAAAGATTGTTCAACATAGGTGTTCAGGGGAAGGATACAAAAAGTTGTCTCAGAGATTTAACCTGTCAGTTTCCACTGTGAGGAACATAGTAAGGAAATGGAAGACCACAGGGACAGTTCTTGTTAAGCCCAGAAGTGGCAGGCCAAGAAAAATATCAGAAAGGCAGAGAAGAAGAATGGTGAGAACAGTCAAGGACAATCCACAGACCACCTCCAAAGAGCTGCAGCATCATCTTGCTGCAGATGGTGTCACTGTGCATCGGTAACTATACAGCGCACTTTGCACAAATAGAAGCTGTATGGGAGAGTGATGAGAAAGAAGCCGTTTCTGCACGTACGCCACAAATAGAGTTGCCTGAGGTATGAAAAAGCACATTTGGACAAGGCAGCTTCATTTTGGAAACAAAAATTGAGTTGTTTGGTTATAAAAAAAAGGCGTTATGCATGGCGTCCAAAAAGAAACAGCATTCCAAGAAAAACACATGCTACCCACTGTAAAATTTGGTGGAGGTTCCATCATGCTTTGGGGCTGTGTGGCCAATGCCGGCACCGGGAATCTTGTTAAAGTTGAGGGTCGCATGGATTCCACTCAGTATCAGCAGATTCTTGAGAATAATGTTCAAGAATCAGTGACGAAGTTGAAGTTACGCCGAGGATGGATATTTCAGCAAGACAATGATCCAAAACACCGCTCCAAATCCTCAGGCATTCATGCAGAGGAACAATTACAATGTTCTGGAATGGCCATCCCAGTCCCCAGACCTGAATATCATTGAACATCTGTGGGATGATTGGAAGCGGGCTGTCCATGCTCGGCGACCATCAAACTTAACTGAACTTGAATTGTTTGTCCAAAATACCTTTATCCAGGATCCAGGAACTGATTAAAAGCTACAGGAAGCGACTAGAGGCTGTTATCTTTGCAAAAGGAGGATCTACTAAATATTAATGTCACTTTTCTGTTGAGGTGCCCATACTTTTGCACCGGTCAAATTTTGGTTTAATGCATATTGCACATTTTCTGTTAGTACAATAAACCTCATTTCAATCCTGAAATATTACTATGTCCATCAGTTATTAGATATATCAAACTGAAATGGCTGCTGCAAACACCAAAATATTTAGAACTAAAAATGATTAAGATTAATAGGGGGGCACAAACTTTTTCATAGGACTGTATCTATCTATCTATCTATCTATCTATCTATCTATCTATCTATCTATCTCCTATCTATCTATCTATCTATCTATCTATCTCCTATCTATCTCCTATCTATCTATCTATCTATCTATCTATCTATCTATCTATCTATCTATCTATCTATCTATCTATCTATCTATCTATCTCCTATCTATCTATCTACTATCTATCTCCTATCTATTTATCTATCTATCTATCTATCTATCTATCTATCTCCTATCTATCTATCTATCTATCTATCTATCTATCTATCTATCTATCTATCTCCTATCTATCTATCTATCTATCTATCTATCTATCTATCTATCTATCTCCTATCTATCTATCTACTATCTATCTCCTATCTATCTATCTATCTATCTATCTATCTATCTATCTATCTATCTATCTATCTATCTATCTCCTATCTATCTATCTATCTATCTACTATCTATCTCCTATCTATCTATCTATCTATCTATCTATCTATCTATCTCCTATCTATCTATCTATCTATCTATCTATCTCCTATCTATCTATCTATCTATCTATCTATCTATCTATCTATCTCCTATCTATCTATCTACTATCTATCTCCTATCTATCTATCTATCTATCTATCTATCTATCTATCTATCTATCTATCTATCTATCTCCTATCTATCTATCTATCTCCTATCTATCTATCTATCTATCTATCTCCTATCTATCTATCTATCTATCTATCTATCTATCTATCTATCTATCTCCTATCTATCTATCTATCTATCTATCTATCTATCTATCATCTATCTATCTATCTATCTATCTATCTATCTATCTATCTATCTCCTATCTATGTATCTCCTATCTATCTCCTATCTATTTATCTATCTATCTCCTATCTATCTATCTATCTATCTATCTATCTATCTATCTATCTATCTATCTCCTATCTATCTATCTCCTATCTATCTATCTATCTATCTATCTATCTATCTATCTATCTCCTATCTATCTATCTATCTCCTATCTATCTATCTATCTATCTATCTATCTATCTCCTATCTATGTATCTCCTATCTATCTATCTATCTATCTATCTATCTATCTATCTATCTATCTATCTATCTTCTATCTATCTATCTATCTCCTATCTATCTCCTATCTATCTATCTATCTATCTATCTATCTATCTATCTATCTATCTATCTATCTATCTACCTCCTATCTATCTATCTATCTTATGTGTCATACATCCTTAGCCCCAGATTTCTTGATCTTTTTTCTGTTTTTCCATCTTACATAAGGAATCTCTTCACGTTCTGTTATACAATGTTGCAGATTAATGGCGGTAGAAATGCGCTTTATCTCATAAATTATAAATCTGGAGCTGATATGTCTTCTCTCTCTGATATCCGCCCCCTCACCAGCCCTGCGCACATTGTTAAATGCCTTCTGGAAAATGGAGGTTATTCCAGGCAAATCTAATACTTAATAATCACAGATTTCTGTTTTTTGCAGTTCGGGATCAGTCACCGTCCAACAGCAGCAGCCGGATCGGACATGTCCATTACTGGTGAATATAATGATCAGACATGTCCATCACTGGTGGTGAATATAATGATCAGACATGTCCATTACTGGTGAATATAATGATCGGACATGTCCATCACTGGTGAATATAATGATCAGACATGTCCATCACTGGTGGTGAATATAATGATCGGACATGTCCATTACTGGTGAATATAATGATCGGACATGTCCATCACTGGTGAATATAATGATCAGACATGTCCATCACTGGTGGTGAAATGTCAATTGATGATCAACCGCGTTCTGGACGTCCGTCAACTTCCCGAACGGACTTGGGATTTGGGCAGGTCACGGGTCGCTGCAAAGTTTGTGCTGCGGCTCTTGACTGATCAACAGAAAGAGCGTCGCATCGAAACATGCCATGCCATGAAAGAACATGCCGAAACCGACCCAGAATTTTTTTCTAACATTATTACGGGAGATGAGTCTTGGTGCTCTGCTTACGATCCGGAAACCAAACAATCAAGCCACTGGAAGACGCCATCCTCGCCCCGCGCCAAAAAGGCTCGTCAAGTGAAGTCCAATGTGAAGACAATGGTCATTTGTTTTTTCGATGCAAAAGGGATTGTGCACTCGGAATTCGTTCCAACAGGTCAGACCGTCAACCAGGTTTTCTACTTGGGGGTTCTCAAGAGGTTGCGCAACAGTGTGTGGCGAAAAAGTGCCTGAAATTTGGTAGTCTGGTGATTGGTTTTTCCACCACGTCAATATCCCAGCCCACACCGCCATCTCGGTGACCACTGTCATGGCCAGAAACGGCATGGCTGTCTTGCCCCACGCACCCTATTCACCCGATATGACTAGCGCCCACATTCTACCATCATACAGCACACGGATCAGACCGTTGACCCATTATCTTCTCCTTCTTCCTCTCCCACCACCTCTGGCCTCCTCTTAGAGCGGTTCGAGCCTCATTAATATTCATAGCCAACCAGCTATTTACATGGAAAGTAATTTCTGTCTCATTTCTTGTGGACGAGCGAAGTGAGAATTTCTGAGTCCTCCTCGCTCCACTAATGAGAGACGGATTGTCGAAAAGGAAATCTTCATTCCAATTACCGAGTCTTCTGGGAAACCGTCTGATGTCTTACTGCTCACTCCTATGGGATCGATAAGACAGAAAGAACCCGCAAGAATCGTCTCTGTGTTTACTACATTAAAAATGAGTCCATAAAGATGAAATTGTAATAAAGTTCATCCAACTGTAATGGAGAGACGGAAAAGTCTTATGAAATATCCAGCGTGGACTACACATCGCATCCAGTTATTGCTATGTCCACCATCTTTAGTTAAGTTCAACTTTCTTCTCGTCTACGTGAGAACATCTATGGGGTCCTCAACCCAATGACATCTCCAAGATTATCGAAGGGGCAAAGCAAAAAGCTGGACTAACAGTTCATTATTCGCTTTGATACAATTGACTTTTTCTTGACCACAACCTCCCACCGTAGACCCTTGATGTCAAAATGTTCCCGAGTACCAACTAATGACCACAGTCTTTCACTCGAGATGCTAGACCTTGGCTGGTTCTTGATCTCCTCTCTGACTTTGCACCTTGGCAGGTTCTTGACCAGGGTTGAGCCAATCTTGAGATTTCAGGATCGATTTTAAAATCCGATTTCCGATCACTTTCCAGCCGATCCCGATCGCTCAACCCAATTTATGATATATACATGAATAGGGTTGAGACGATTTTGAGATAACCTCTGACCTCGATCCCGCCGGAAAAGATCGGGATCGGAATTCTGATCGCGATCATGAAATATACTCAATCACTGATCGGAATCTGATCTTTTCCGATCCCGATCGCTCAACCCTATTCTTGACTAAATTATCTCTTCTTTGACTTTGCACCTTGGCGCGTTGTTGACTATGATCTCCTCCCTGACTTTGCACCTTGGCGGGTTCTTGACTATGATCTCTTCCCTGACTTTGCACCTTGGCAGCTTCTTGACTATGATCTCCTCTCTGACTTTGCACCTTGGCAGCTTCTTGACTATAATCTCCTCTCTGACTTTGCACCTTGGCGGGTTCTTGACTATGATCTCCTCTCTGACTTTGCACCTTGGCTGGTTCTTGACTATCATCTCCTCTCTGACTTTCACCTTGGCAGCTTCTTGACTATAATCTCCTCTGGTTCTTGACTATGATCTCCTCTCTGACTTTGCACCTTGGCGGGTTCTTGACTATGATCTCCTCCCTGACTTTCACCTTGGTGGGTTCTTGACTATGATCTCCTCTCTGACTTTCACCTTGGTGGGTTCTTGACTATGATCTCCTCCCTGACTTTCACCTTGGTGGGTTCTTGACTATGATCTCCTCTCTGACTTTGCACCTTGGTGGGTTCTTGACTATGATCTCCTCCCTGACTTTCACCTTGGTGGGTTCTTGACTATGATCTCCTCTCTGACTTTGCACCTTGGTGGGTTCTTGACTATGATCTCCTCCCTGACTTTGCACCTTGGCAGGTTCTTGACTATCATCTCCTCCCTGACTTTGCACCTTGGCAGGTTCTTGATTATCATCTCCTCCCTGACTTTGCACCTTGGTGGGTTCTTGACTATCATCTCCTCCCTGACTTTGCACCTTGGCTGGTTCTTGACTATGATCTCCTCCCTGACTTTGCACCTTGGCAGGTTCTTGACTATAATCTCCTGTGTTTGACTTTAGGCTCAGGATTTTTTTTGACCGTTCTCCTTAGTCCTTGCCTTGTTCTTGGCTATAATCTCCCACGTGTGACCGTCTTCTTTATGTTTGGTATAGACTGCGCTGAGCAGCCAAGCTTTTTGGCTCTTGGTTTGATGTCTCCATCCATGTGGACTTCAAATACTTCCAACAATCCTCTGGTCTGGTTGTCATAAATTGTTCCAAGCCACTTCCCCACAATACTTTGGTTGTCACCCAGCTTTCTCAGCCACAGATAAGCCTAGGAGCCTCAGAAACCTTGAAATGTCTTCATTCATTCATTCTTTGGTCTCAACTCAATTTCCTTCTCGGGAGGAGCTGAAGATGTGAATGATTTCCTCGTTTCTTATACTTCAATATTACACAATGTTTTGTAAGATAATTATCCGGTGCGGCGGGAATGTTTCCCATCAGCCGAGGAGACGTGTGAAAGGATCAAGTCTTATTCTGAAGAGACAGGCCTCGCTGATCACGGGCAATGGTCTTCTTCTAATCCAGATCCATGTCCTTTGATCCAGAAATCTCAATTTTCCATGACCTTTGCCCCACAGTTGCTCATTGTGGAGGATCGGAGCTCTGCGTAGACATTGATGTCTGTTACATTGTAACGCATTGTAGCTAATATTGCCATGACAACTATTATGCCACGTCTTTAGATTATTTCACCACCTTTACATTGCGCAAGAACGGCCACGTTTTTGAAGTCTTTTGCAACCCCTTTAAGGATCAGGCAGGGGGTCAGAAGCGATAAACTATTTCAGCAGTGTGTGGAAGAAAATCATACATCACCATTGGAGTTTAAGCCTGTCTGGTTAAGAAGGGATCAATGCTGAAGACGTCTCCCGGGACTCTTTTAGTCATTCAGGACCTTCTAAGTGGTGACAACGTCTTCCTGACATGATCTGTACTCTGATCCGCGCACTAAACGGTGAAGCCCATTGTCAATAACCAGATCTCAACGGGACCATCGCCAAATCTAAATCTTCTGAGGGCCATTGCCACGATCTAAGATGGTTTCAAAAATTTTCCAAAAATGTTTAACCCTTTGCAATGTGGTGTCTGTTGTGGTGTAAGGTTTCTCTTCTGATCCAATCTTTGGACCCTAGGAGGTGGGAGGTAGTCACATGTCTTGCGTTTGGTTATTCAACGCCTCATACCTAAGTTTCCATTGAAGCTCCACGATTCACCTGCACTAAACAAGCTCCTCCAAGACGTGATGGAACCAGCAGGATCACATCTTCTACCACGTGTCTACGTGTCTTCTAAGTTCTTCAAACAGAAGTCACCTTGCACCTTAAGAACAGTCTCACTAGGTAAGGTTCATGGTTTGGTTACTCAACCCCAGCATTGAACAACTTCCACTTGGACATCTGATGGAACCAACAAGAAGATGTTTCTTATCAAGCAGATCCTCATGTCTTCGATTTTCTTGAGACAGAAAAGCAAACCATTTTGGGTGAAGTTACTTGACCACAATGGCCACAACCCTCATAGATGAACCTGGAGATTCCGCGCTCTACATGAATCCTTGACCACATCTCCTGCCAGGCCGGTCCTCATATCTTCCAAGTTCTTCAGACTGAAGTCACCCATCATCAGAACTCTTTCTAAAATGGCAAAAAATTCCAAAAATGTATTTGAAGTTTGTGACTCCATCCCTCATACATGACCCTTAGTGGAACCTGAAGATCCCAGCAGACCCAGTGAGGTGGAAGACCCGGCTGCGGTGGTGGAGGAACCTCCTGCCCACTAATCTGTGACCTTTGGAGATGATCCTGGATTAATTGGCCTCCGACAGGCGTCTTTGCCTTATATGAGCATTGTGTGGAGCAGATGTCAGCGCGCTCGCTCGCTCGCAGCCTGCCTGGCACAGTCCTGTCCCTCCGGAGGAGAAAAATGCTTCCCAGGCTCTTGGCAGCACATCAAAGGCTCACTTGGTGGCCGCAAGGATTCTGCTGGGGCGTCAAATGCGCCGTTTAATCAATAGCGGAAGGTTGTGCTTTAAAGGAAAATCCTCAGGAATGAACGGCAATCCCGAGTGATACATTGTATCGGCCCATTCACCCAGCGCTCTCACATCTGCACTCCTCCTGCAGGTGGCGCTCTCTCTATGGGTCAGTACTTGAGTCTGGGCATTCACAAGCAGTCTGCGGATTAGCCACATGACATCTGCACAGTGTGAATTAGGATATAACCTATGCAGAGGTGATCTAGACTGATACATTGTAACAAACCCTCAGCTGTCAGACGTATGATTCTCTCCTGGGTCTTGGTATTGATAGCCCTCAGTGGAGCTGTGCTTGGCCCCCAGGGGCCCCTCAGGTCCCGCCCTCTCCGGCATGTTGTGTGTAGAGAGGATTATCTGTGTTATTGTCATTACTAAGGTGGAGTCTGCAAGACTGTCCGCGAGCCAACGTAAACATCTGCGCGCACGTCCAACGTCCGGCAAAGAAAACGCTGCGATCCTGACAAACAAGCGCTGGAACCTGGGAAAGAAACTCACAAAGCAACACACCTTGTATCAACGACATAACCGCAACGTGTACGGCTCCATGACAGGTTACAGCACACCTTGTACTCTACTCACACCCAGAGCTGCAGTCACAAGCCCACTATTATCTCATGTCTTATACTCCAGTCACATCCAGAGCTGCACTCACCAGTCCACTATTACCTCATGTCTTATACTCCAGTCACATCCAGAGCTGCAGTCACAAGCCCACTATTACCTCATGTCTTATACTCCAGTCACATCCAGAGCTGCAGTCACAAGCCCACTATTATCTCATGTCTTATACTCCAGTCACATCCAGAGCTGCAGTCACAAGTCCATTGTTACCTCATGTCTTATACTCCAGTCACATCCAGAGCTGCAGTCACAAGCCCACTATTATCTCATGTCTTATACTCCAGTCACATCCAGAGCTGCAGTCACAAGCCCACTATTACCTCATGTCTTATACTCCAGTCACATCCAGAGCTGCACTCACAAGTCCACTATTACCTCATGTCTTATACTCCAGTCACATCCAGAGCTGCAGTCACAAGTCCACTATTACCTCATGTCTTATACTCCAGTCACATCCAGAGCTGCAGTCACAAGCCCACTATTATCTCATGTCTTATACTCCAGTCACATCCAGAGCTGCAGTCACAAGCCCACTATTACCTCATGTCTTATACTCCAGTCACATCCAGAGCTGCACTCACAAGTCCACTATTACCTCATGTCTTATACTCCAGTCACATCCAGAGCTGCAGTCACAAGTCCACTATTACCTCATGTCTTATACTCCAGTCACATCCAGAGCTGCAGTCACAAGCCCACTATTACCTCATGTCTTATACTCCAGTCACATCCAGAGCTGCAGTCACAAGCCCACTATTATCTCATGTCTTATACTCCAGTCACATCCAGAGCTGCACTCACAAGTCCACTATTATCTCATGTCTTATACTCCAGTCACATCCAGAGCTGCAGTCACAAGCCCACTATTATCTCATGTCTTATACTCCAGTCACATCCAGAGCTGCAGTCACAAGCCCACTATTATCTCATGTCTTATACTCCAGTCACATCCAGAGCTGCACTCACAAGCCCACTATTATCTCATGTCTTATACTCCAGTCACATCCAGAGCTGCAGTCACAAGCCCACTATTACCTCATGTCTTATACTCCAGTCACATCCAGAGCTGCACTCACAAGTCCACTATTACCTCATGTCTTATATCCCAGTCACATCCGGAGCTGCACCAACAATTCCATTGTTGCCCCATGTCTTATACTCTAGTCACATCCAAAGCTGCACTCACAAGTCCACTGTTACCTTATATGGTATACTCCAGTCACATCCAGAGCTGCACCCACAATTCCATTGTTACCCCATGTCTTATACTCCAGTCACACCCAGAGCTGTCCTCATAATTCCAATGTTACTTTATGTGTTATACACCAGTCACATCCAGAGCAGCACTCACAATTACACTTTTCCTTCGTGTCTATTTCTCCAGTCACATCCAGAGCTGTCCTCATAATTCCACTGTTACCTTATGTGTTATACACCAGTCACATCCAGAGCAGCACTCACAATTCTTTCCCTTCCTGACTAATGCTGCAGTCACATCCAGAGCTGCACTTACAAGTCTACTGTTTCCTATGTCTTCTGCCCCCGGCAGTTTAATGCCTGTAGTGCATGATGGGAGATGCCGTGCCGCATCCAGTGTAGGAAAATTCTACGTGGTAGCAGGTAGTATTTTGTCTGCAGCTCTGGATGTGACTGGTGTATACAACGTGATGGCAGAATTATATGATTTATGTAGAAAACATTTTGGTTTTATTGGGAAAATTGTGCCTGAAGCTCTGGATGTGATTGGAGTAGGAATAGTAGACTGTTGGCAACAGAGCTGGGTGAGAAGATTGTATGCAGCTTTGGATGTGAATGGAGTATAAGATCTGGTCTGAGTAAGGTTATGTCTGTAGTGCGGTGACCCCGGGATTGGCGCAGATATATGATATGACGTGATATAGTGTGAGACACTTTTCTCTTGATCTCACTTGTTACATAACATCATGTGAACAGACCTTGATACATTGTATCGCTTGCACTGCGGTTCCCCATTTGCCCCCTGCTAGGGCAGGGTTAAAGGTCAGCGAGGCCTCATCTCCCCCGACCCCAAATTACTCCAGACATTGTCCTCCGTGGGGAGAGGTTGTGACAAGTCCAATAGGCCGTCACTGAAATGTCTCAGAAGGCCTGAGGTTAATGGGGTCTCGGGAGATTGTCAGCAATACTATAAGAGGAGGAGACGCATGGCGGTAATACGGGGAAGCTTTCAGCAAATTAATTGGTTGTTGTTCAGCGATGTCCTTTAAAGGCCTGGAGTGACAGATCATGTAGAAGTGGCCGATAAACCCTCCGGAACATTCTGTACGTATCGTTATACCGCGCCTCGTGCGGTATGTTTACGGTGAGCTGCGTACATGTGACGTGTCTTTGTTTGCTATTGGACATGTTATCTATGACACATAGAAACACAGTCATTTAGAGTATAAATAATGCTGCCATGTAGTGTATAAATAATGATATCCTATAGTACACGAGTACAGTATTATATAGTGTCAATATAATACCGTCATGCATAGATTAAATAATGCTGCCATATAGTGTACAAATACTAATATCATATAGTATCCTATTGTGTAGTGAATATATGGCAGTGTCAATATAATACTGTCCTACATTGATTAAATAATAGCCCTATATCATATACAAATAGTAATACCTTGTTGTATCCTATAATACTGCTATATTTCACTACATAAATACATGAATAAATATGACTGCCATATAGTGTACAAATAATACCATTAGGTATTCTATAACAACGCTGTATATTCCCCACTCAATACTGCCATTCAGTGTCAATATAATATCACAATACACTCACTACATAGTACCACACCGTATAGTGTACAAATAATACATTTCGTATTGTATAACAGTGTCATATATTCACTACACAATACCACACATTGTCTACATAAAATGGCTATATGGTGTATAAATATACCCCCTACAGCATACTAAATATTCACTGCACAATACTGCCAATCACTGTCAATATAATACCGTCATACACTGAATCAATAATACTGCCATGTAGTGTAAAAATAATACTACCCTATAGTATTCTATAACACTGCTGTATATTCACTACACAAAATTGCCATTGAGTCTTGATACAATGCTGGCATATATTGACTAGATAATCCTGCCATAAAGTGTAATAATAATACCCTATTGTATCCTATAGCACCGCAATATATTCACCACACAATACCGCAATTTAGTGTCAATAAATTGCTGCCACATTTATCTTAAATAAAACTCATATACTAAACAGGTAATATTATAATATCCTATAACGTTATCAAATATTCTCCACAGAATACTGCCATACCACCTAAATTATACCGCCATACAGTGCCTGCAAAATACAGCCATTCAGTGCACAAATAATACCGCCATACAGTGCCCACACAATACAACCATTCAGTGCACAAATAATACCGCCATACAGTGCCCACACAATACAACCATTCAGTGCACAAATAATACCGCCATACAGTGCCCACACAATACAACCATTCAGTGCACAAATAATACCGCCATACAGTGCCCACACAATACAACCATTCAGTGCACAAATAATACCGCCATACAGTGCCCACACAATACAGCCATTCAGTGCACAAATAATACCGCAATACAGTGCCCGCATAACACAGCCATTCAGTGCAGTTCAGAACATGGGGGGTCCCATGGGGTTTGGGACCTGCCCCCTATATCCACAGCCACTACAAACAGCAGCTCCCCCTGTGGTGTGAGCAGGTATTACGGCTCAGTGGATGATGTCTGTCCTCACACCTATCTTATTACCAGGAAGGAGCAGATGGCAGAGAAGGAATTCCTCCAGCACCTCCAGGGTTACTGAGCCCAGGAATTCTGGGAATGTGATGGAGTTCTGGATTTGGGACAGAGATCAGCCCTGACTGGAGGCCGAGAGGGGGGGGGACTCAGGATAGTAAACAATCTCACTACAAAATAGCAAAGGAATTGTCTGGAAGAGGATAGTCAGCGACTAGGCCAATCAGAATGTGAGAATAATCCTCCTGTGCTTGGATTGGCCGAGTGATTGCTGTGATTCTCAGGGTGATATGACCTTGTCGCAAGGTAACAAGTGCAGCACACCTGAGAGGGACCCCGAGTAGTCTTATGGGGGCTACAGGTCACCCCATGTGCAGGGTTTATGGAAATCTCCAAAAACATCCTAAAGAATCCTTCAGAGTAATATCTGAACCTGTCGTATCTGAGCTGGTTACTATATCTGAGTGTAATGTATCTGAGCTGGTTACTATATCAGAGCCTGCTGTATCTGAGCTGGTTACTATATCTGAGCCTGCTGTATCTGAGCTGGTTACTATATCAGAGTCTGCTGTATCTGAGCTGGTTACTATATCTGAGCCTGCTGTATCTGAGCTGGTTACTATATCTGAGCCTGCTGTATCTGAGCTGGTTACTATATCAGAGCCTGCTGTATCTGAGCTGGTTACTATATCTGAGTGTAATGTATCTGAGCTGGTTACTATATCTGAGCCTGCTGTATCTGAGCTGGTTACTATATCTGAGCCTGCTGTATCTGAGCTGGTTACTATATCAGAGTCTGCTGTATCTGAGCTGATTACTATATCAGAGTCTGCTGTATCTGAGCTGGTTACTATATCTGAGCCTGCTGTATCTGAGCTGGTTACTATATCTGAGCCTGCTGTATCTGAGCTGGTTACTATATCTGAGCCTGCTGTATCTGAGCTGGTTACTATATCAGAGCCTGCTGTATCTGAGCTGGTTACTATATCAGAGTCTGCTGTATCTGAGCTGGTTACTATATCAGAGCCTGCTGTATCTGAGCTGGTTACTATATCTGAGCCTGCTGTATCTGAGCTGGTTACTATATCTGAGCCTGCTGTATCTGAGCTGGTTACTATATCTGAGTGTAATGTATCTGAGCTGGTTACTATATCTGAGCCTGCTGTATCTGAGCTGGTTACTATATCAGAGTCTGCTGTATCTGAGCTGGTTACTATATCTGAGCCTGCTGTATCTGAGCTGGTTACTATATCAGCCTGCTGTATCTGAGCTGGTTACTATATCTGAGTGTAATGTATCTGAGCTGGTTACTATATCTGAGCCTGCTGTATCTGAGCTGGTTACTATATCTGAGCCTGCTGTATCTGAGCTGGTTACTATATCAGAGTCTGCTGTATCTGAGCTGGTTACTATATCTGAGCCTGCTGTATCTGAGCTGGTTACTATATCTGAGCCTGCTGTATCTGAGCTGGTTACTATATCTGAGCCTGCTGTATCTGAGCTGGTTACTATATCTGAGCCTGCTGTATCTGAGCTGGTTACTATATCAGAGCCTGCTGTATCTGAGCTGGTTACTATATCTGAGCCTGCTGTATCTGAGCTGGTTACTATATCAGAGTCTGCTGTATCTGAGCTGGTTACTATATCTGAGCCTGCTGTATCTGAGCTGGTTACTATATCTGAGCCTGCTGTATCTGAGCTGGTTACTATATCAGAGCCTGCTGTATCTGAGCTGGTTACTATATCTGAGTGTAATGTATCTGAGCTGGTTACTATATCTGAGCCTGCTGTATCTGAGCTGGTTACTATATCAGAGTCTGCTGTATCTGAGCTGATTACTATATCAGAGTCTGCTGTATCTGAGCTGGTTACTATATCTGAGCCTGCTGTATCTGAGCTGGTTACTATATCTGAGCCTGCTGTATCTGAGCTGGTTACTATATCTGAGCCTGCTGTATCTGAGCTGGTTACTATATCAGAGCCTGCTGTATCTGAGCTGGTTACTATATCAGAGTCTGCTGTATCTGAGCTGGTTACTATATCAGAGCCTGCTGTATCTGAGCTGGTTACTATATCTGAGCCTGCTGTATCTGAGCTGGTTACTATATCTGAGCCTGCTGTATCTGAGCTGGTTACTATATCTGAGTGTAATGTATCTGAGCTGGTTACTATATCTGAGCCTGCTGTATCTGAGCTGGTTACTATATCAGAGTCTGCTGTATCTGAGCTGGTTACTATATCTGAGCCTGCTGTATCTGAGCTGGTTACTATATCAGCCTGCTGTATCTGAGCTGGTTACTATATCTGAGCCTGCTGTATCTGAGCTGGTTACTATATCTGAGCCTGCTGTATCTGAGCTGGTTACTATATCAGAGTCTGCTGTATCTGAGCTGGTTACTATATCTGAGCCTGCTGTATCTGAGCTGGTTACTATATCTGAGCCTGCTGTATCTGAGCTGGTTACTATATCTGAGCCTGCTGTATCTGAGCTGGTTACTATATCTGAGCCTGCTGTATCTGAGCTGGTTACTATATCAGAGCCTGCTGTATCTGAGCTGGTTACTATATCTGAGCCTGCTGTATCTGAGCTGGTTACTATATCTGAGCCTGCTGTATCTGAGCTGGTTACTATATCAGAGTCTGCTGTATCTGAGCTGGTTACTATATCTGAGCCTGCTGTATCTGAGCTGGTTACTATATCTGAGCCTGCTGTATCTGAGCTGGTTACTATATCAGAACCTGCTGTATCTGAGCTGGTTACTATATCTGAGCCTGCTGTATCTGAGCTGGTTACTATATCAGAGTCTGCTGTATCTGAGCTGGTTACTATATCTGAGCCTGCTGTATCTGAGCTGGTTACTATATCAGAGTCTGCTGTATCTGAGCTGGTTACTATATCTGAGCCTGCTGTATCTGAGCTGGTTACTATATCTGAGCCTGCTGTATCTGAGCTGGTTACTATATCAGAGTCTGCTGTATCTGAGCTGGTTACTATATCTGAGTGTAATGTATCTGAGCTGGTTACTATATCTGAGCCTGCTGTATCTGAGCTGGTTACTATATCTGAGCCTGCTGTATCTGAGCTGGTTACTATATCTGAGCCTGCTGTATCTGAGCTGGTTACTATATCTGAGTGTAATGTATCTGAGCTGGTTACTATATCTGAGCCTGCTGTATCTGAGCTGGTTACTATATCAGAGTCTGCTGTATCTGAGCTGTTACTATATCAGAGTCTGCTGTATCTGAACTGGTTACTATATCTGAGCCTGCTGTATCTGAACTGGTTACTATATCAGAGCCTGCTGTATCTGAGCTGGTTACTATATCTGAGCCTGCTGTATCTGAGCTGGTTACTATATCTGAGCCTGCTGTATCTGAGCTGGTTACTATATCAGAGTCTGCTGTATCTGAGCTGGTTACTATATCTGAGCCTGCTGTATATGAGCTGGTTACTATATCTGAGCCTGCTGTATCTGAGCTGGTTACTATATCTGAGCCTGCTGTATCTGAGCTGGTTACTATATCTGAGCCTGCTGTATCTGAGCTGGTTACTATATCTGAGCCTGCTGTATCTGAGCTGGTTACTATATCTGAGCCTGCTGTATCTGAGCTGGTTACTATATCAGAGTCTGCTGTATCTGAGCTGGTTACTATATCTGAGCCTGCTGTATCTGAGCTGGTTACTATATCTGAGCCTGCTGTATCTGAGCTGGTTACTATATCTGAGCCTGCTGTATCTGAGCTGGTTACTATATCAGAGTCTGCTGTATTTGAGCTGGTTACTATATCAGAGCCTGCTGTATCTGAGCTGGTTACTATATCTGAGCCTGCTGTATCTGAGCTGGTTACTATATCTGAGCCTGCTGTATCTGAGCTGGTTACTATATCTGAGCCTGTTGTATCTGAGCTGGTTACTATATCAGAGCCTGCTGTATCTGAGCTGGTTACTATATCAGAGCCTGCTGTATCTGAGCTGGTTACTATATCAGAGCCTGCTGTATCTGAGCTGGTTACTATATCTGAGCCTGCTGTATCTGAGCTGGTTACTATATCAGAGTCTGCTGTATCTGAGCTGGTTACTATATCTGAGCCTGCTGTATCTGAGCTGGTTACTATATCAGAGCCTGCTGTATCTGAGCTGGTTACTATATCTGAGCCTGCTGTATCTGAGCTGGTTACTATATCTGAGCCTGCTGTATCTGAGCTGGTTACTATATCAGAGCCTGCTGTATCTGAGCTGGTTACTATATCAGAGCCTGCTGTATCTGAGCTGGTTACTATATCAGAGCCTGCTGTATCTGAGCTGGTTACTATATCTGAGCCTGCTGTATCTGAGCTGGTTACTATATCAGAGTCTGCTGTATCTGAGCTGGTTACTATATCTGAGCCTGCTGTATCTGAGCTGGTTACTATATCAGAGTCTGCTGTATCTGAGCTGGTTACTATATCAGAGCCTGCTGTATCTGAGCTGGTTACTATATCTGAGTGTAATGTATCTGAGCTGGTTACTATATCTGAGCCTGCTGTATCTGAGCTGGTTACTATATCTGAGCCTGCTGTATCTGAGCTGGTTACTATATCAGAGTCTGCTGTATCTGAGCTGGTTACTATATCAGAGCCTGCTGTATCTGAGCTGGTTACTATATCTGAGCCTGCTGTATCTGAGCTGGTTACTATATCAGAGCCTGCTGTATCTGAGCTGGTTACTATATCTGAGTGTAATGTATCTGAGCTGGTTACTATATCTGAGCCTGCTGTATCTGAGCTGGTTACTATATCTGAGCCTGCTGTATCTGAGCTGGTTACTATATCTGAGCCTGCTGTATCTGAGCTGGTTACTATATCAGAGCCTGCTGTATCTGAGCTGGTTACTATATCTGAGTGTAATGTATCTGAGCTGGTTACTATATCTGAGCCTGCTGTATCTGAGCTGGTTACTATATCTGAGCCTGCTGTATCTGAGCTGGTTACTATATCTGAGCCTGCTGTATCTGAGCTGGTTACTATATCAGAGTCTGCTGTATCTGAGCTGGTTACTATATCTGAGCCTGCTGTATCTGAGCTGGTTACTATATCAGAGCCTGCTGTATCTGAGCTGGTTACTATATCTGAGCCTGCTGTATCTGAGCTGGTTACTATATCTGAGCCTGCTGTATCTGAGCTGGTTACTATATCAGAGCCTGCTGTATCTGAGCTGGTTACTATATCTGAGCCTGCTGTATCTGAGCTGGTTACTATATCTGAGCCTGCTGTATCTGAGCTGGTTACTATATCTGAGCCTGCTGTATCTGAGCTGGTTACTATATCAGAGCCTGCTGTATCTGAGCTGGTTACTATATCTGAGCCTGCTGTATCTGAGCTGGTTACTATATCTGAGCCTGCTGTATCTGAGCTGGTTACTATATCTGAGTGTAATGTATCTGAGCTGGTTACTATATCAGAGCCTGCTGTATCTGAGCTGGTTACTATATCTGAGCCTGCTGTATCTGAGCTGGTTACTATATCAGAGTCTGCTGTATCTGAGCTGGTTACTATATCTGAGCCTGCTGAATCTGAGCTGGTTACTATATCTGAGCCTGCTGTATCTGAGCTGGTTACTATATCTGAGCCTGCTGTATCTGAGCTGGTTACTATATCAGAGCCTGCTGTATCTGAGCTGGTTACTATATCTGAGCCTGCTGTATCTGAGCTGGTTACTATATCTGAGCCTGCTGTATCTGAGCTGGTTACTATATTAGAGCCTGCTGTATCTGAGCTGGTTACTATATCTGAGCCTGCTGTATCTGAGCTGGTTACTATATCAGAGTCTGCTGTATCTGAGCTGGTTACTATATCTGAGCCTGCTGTATCTGAGCTGGTTACTATATCTGAGCCTGCTGTATCTGAGCTGGTTACTATATCTGAGCCTGCTGTATCTGAGCTGGTTACTATATCAGAGCCTGCTGTATCTGAGCTGGTTACTATATCTGAGCCTGCTGTATCTGAGCTGGTTACTATATCTGAGCCTGCTGTATCTGAGCTGGTTACTATATCTGAGCCTGCTCTATCTGAGCTGGTTACTATATCTGAGCCTGCTGTATCTGAGCTGGTTACTATATCTGAGCCTGCTGTATCTGAGCTGGTTACTATATCAGAGCCTGCTGTATCTGAGCTGGTTACTATATCTGAGTGTAATGTATCTGAGCTGGTTACTATATCTGAGCCTGCTGTATCTGAGCTGGTTACTATATCTGAGCCTGCTGTATCTGAGCTGGTTACTATATCAGAGCCTGCTGTATCTGAGCTGGTTACTATATTAGAGCCTGCTGTATCTGAGCTGGTTACTATATCTGAGCCTGCTGTATCTGAGCTGGTTACTATATCTGAGCCTGCTGTATCTGAGCTGGTTACTATATCTGAGCCTGCTGTATCTGAGCTGGTTACTATATCTGAGCCTGCTGTATCTGAGCTGGTTACTATATCAGAGTCTGCTGTATCTGAGCTGGTTACTATATCTGAGCCTGCTGTATCTGAGCTGGTTACTATATCTGAGCCTGCTGTATCTGAGCTGGTTACTATATCTGAGCCTGCTGTATCTGAGCTGGTTACTATATCTGAGCCTGCTGTATCTGAGCTGGTTACTATATCAGAGCCTGCTGTATCTGAGCTGGTTACTATATCTGAGCCTGCTGTATCTGAGCTGGTTACTATATCTGAGCCTGCTGTATCTGAGCTGGTTACTATATCTGAGCCTGCTCTATCTGAGCTGGTTACTATATCTGAGCCTGCTGTATCTGAGCTGGTTACTATATCTGAGCCTGCTGTATCTGAGCTGGTTACTATATCAGAGCCTGCTGTATCTGAGCTGGTTACTATATCTGAGTGTAATGTATCTGAGCTGGTTACTATATCTGAGCCTGCTGTATCTGAGCTGGTTACTATATCTGAGCCTGCTGTATCTGAGCTGGTTACTATATCAGAGCCTGCTGTATCTGAGCTGGTTACTATATTAGAGCCTGCTGTATCTGAGCTGGTTACTATATCTGAGCCTGCTGTATCTGAGCTGGTTACTATATCTGAGCCTGCTGTATCTGAGCTGGTTACTATATCTGAGCCTGCTGTATCTGAGCTGGTTACTATATCTGAGCCTGCTGTATCTGAGCTGGTTACTATATCAGAGTCTGCTGTATCTGAGCTGGTTACTATATCTGAGCCTGCTGTATCTGAGCTGGTTACTATATCTGAGCCTGTTGTATCTGAGCTGGTTACTATATCTGAGCCTGCTGTATCTGAGCTGGTTACTATATCTGAGCCTGCTGTATCTGAGCTGGTTACTATATCTGAGCCTGCTGTATCTGAGCTGGTTACTATATCTGAGCCTGCTGTATCTGAGCTGGTTACTATATCAGAGCCTGCTGTATCTGAGCTGGTTACTATATCTGAGCCTGCTGTATCTGAGCTGGTTACTATATCTGAGCCTGCTGTATCTGAGCTGGTTACTATATCTGAGCCTGCTGTATCTGAGCTGGTTACTATATCAGAGTCTGCTGTATCTGAGCTGGTTACTATATCTGAGCCTGCTGTATCTGCGCTGGTTACTATATCAGAGCCTGCTGTATCTGAGCTGGTTACTATATCTGAGCCTGCTGTATCTGAGCTGGTTACTATATCTGAGCCTGCTGTATCTGAGCTGGTTACTATATCAGAGCCTGCTGTATCTGAGCTGGTTACTATATCTGAGCCTGCTGTATCTGAGCTGGTTACTATATCTGAGCCTGCTGTATCTGAGCTGGTTACTATATCTGAGCCTGTTGTATCTGAGCTGGTTACTATATCAGATCCTGCTGTATCTGAGCTGGTTACTATATCAGAGCCTGCTGTATCTGAGCTGGTTACTATATCTGAGCCTGCTGTATCTGAGCTGGTTACTATATCTGAGCCTGCTGTATCTGAGCTGGTTACTATATCTGAGCCTGTTGTATCTGAGCTGGTTACTATATCAGAGCCTGCTGTATCTGAGCTGGTTACTATATCAGAGCCTGCTGTATCTGAGCTGGTTACTATATCTGAGCCTGCTGTATCTGAGCTGGTTACTATATCTGAGCCTGCTGTATCTGAGCTGGTTACTATATCAGAGCCTGCTGTATCTGAGCTGGTTACTATATCTGAGCCTGCTGTATGTGAGCTGGTTACTATATCTGAGCCTGCTGTATCTGAGCTGGTTACTATATCTGAGCCTGTTGTATCTGAGCTGGTTACTATATCAGAGTCTGCTGTATCTGAGCTGGTTACTATATCAGAGCCTGCTGTATCTGAGCTGGTTACTATATCTGAGCCTGCTGTATCTGAGCTGGTTACTATATCAGAGTCTGCTGTATCTGAGCTGGTTACTATATCTGAGCCTGCTGTATCTGAGCTGGTTACTATATCAGAGCCTGCTGTATCTGAGCTGGTTACTATATCTGAGCCTGCTGTATCTGAGCTGGTTACTATATCTGAGCCTGCTGTATCTGAGCTGGTTACTATATCAGAGCCTGCTGTATCTGAGCTGGTTACTATATCTGAGCCTGCTGTATCTGAGCTGGTTACTATATCTGAGCCTGCTGTATCTGAGCTGGTTACTATATCAGATCCTGCTGTATCTGAGCTGGTTACTATATCTGAGCCTGCTGTATCTGAGCTGGTTACTATATCTGAGCCTGCTGTATCTGAGCTGGTTACTATATCTGAGCCTGTTGTATCTGAGCTGGTTACTATATCAGAGCCTGCTGTATCTGAGCTGGTTACTATATCTGAGCCTGCTGTATCTGAGCTGGTTACTATATCAGAGCCTGCTGTATCTGAGCTGGTTACTATATCTGAGCCTGCTGTATCTGAGCTGGTTACTATATTAGAGCCTGCTGTATCTGAGCTGGTTACTATATCAGAGCCTGCTGTATCTGAGCTGGTTACTATATCAGAGTCTGCTGTATCTGAGCTGGTTACTATATCTGAGCCTGCTGTATCTGAGCTGGTTACTATATCTGAGCCTGCTGTATCTGAGCTGGTTACTATATCTGAGCCTGCTGTATCTGAGCTGGTTACTATATCAGAGTCTGCTGTATCTGAGCTGGTTACTATATCTGAGCCTGCTGTATCTGAGCTGGTTACTATATCTGAGCCTGCTGTATCTGAGCTGGTTACTATATCTGAGCCTGCTGTATCTGAGCTGGTTACTATATCTGAGCCTGCTGTATCTGAGCTGGTTACTATATCAGAGCCTGCTGTATCTGAGCTGGTTACTATATCTGAGCCTGCTGTATCTGAGCTGGTTACTATATCTGAGCCTGCTGTATCTGAGCTGGTTACTATATCTGAGCCTGTTGTATCTGAGCTGGTTACTATATCTGAGCCTGCTGTATCTGAGCTGGTTACTATATCTGAGCCTGCTGTATCTGAGCTGGTTACTATATCTGAGCCTGCTGTATCTGAGCTGGTTACTATATCTGAGCCTGCTGTATCTGAGCTGGTTACTATATCTGAGCCTGCTGTATCTGAGCTGGTTACTATATCAGAGCCTGCTGTATCTGAGCTGGTTACTATATCAGAGCCTGCTGTATCTGAGCTGGTTACTATATTAGAGCCTGCTGTATCTGAGCTGGTTACTATATCTGAGCCTGCTGTATCTGAGCTGGTTACTATATCTGAGCCTGCTGTATCTGAGCTGGTTACTATATCTGAGCCTGCTGTATCTGAGCTGGTTACTATATCTGAGCCTGCTGTATCTGAGCTGGTTACTATATCTGAGCCTGTTGTATCTGAGCTGGTTACTATATCTGAGCCTGCTGTATCTGAGCTGGTTACTATATCTGAGCCTGCTGTATCTGAGCTGGTT
Source organism: Leptodactylus fuscus (assembly GCF_031893055.1). Taxonomy (NCBI): domain Eukaryota; kingdom Metazoa; phylum Chordata; class Amphibia; order Anura; family Leptodactylidae; genus Leptodactylus; species Leptodactylus fuscus. Next base: position 277,118,002 of record NC_134266.1, on the reverse strand, counting down.
ACTATATCTGAGCCTGCTGTATCTGAGCTGGTTACTATATCAGAGTCTGCTGTATCTGAGCTGGTTACTATATCTGAGCCTGCTGTATCTGAGCTGGTTACTATATCTGAGCCTGTTGTATCTGAGCTGGTTACTATATCTGAGCCTGCTGTATCTGAGCTGGTTACTATATCTGAGCCTGCTGTATCTGAGCTGGTTACTATATCTGAGCCTGCTGTATCTGAGCTGGTTACTATATCAGAGTCTGCTGTATCTGAGCTGGTTACTATATCTGAGCCTGCTGTATCTGAGCTGGTTACTATATCTGAGCCTGCTGTATCTGCGCTGGTTACTATATCTGAGCCTGCTGTATCTGAGCTGGTTACTATATCTGAGCCTGCTGTATCTGAGCTGGTTACTATATCAGAGTCTGCTGTATCTGAGCTGGTTACTATATCTGAGCCTGCTGTATCTGAGCTGGTTACTATATCTGAGCCTGCTGTATCTGAGCTGGTTACTATATCAGATCCTGCTGTATCTGAGCTGGTTACTATATCTGAGCCTGCTGTATCTGAGCTGGTTACTATATCTGAGCCTGCTGTATCTGAGCTGGTTACTATATCTGAGCCTGTTGTATCTGAGCTGGTTACTATATCAGAGCCTGCTGTATCTGAGCTGGTTACTATATCTGAGCCTGCTGTATCTGAGCTGGTTACTATATCAGAGCCTGCTGTATCTGAGCTGGTTACTATATCTGAGCCTGTTGTATCTGAGCTGGTTACTATATCTGAGTCTGCTGTATCTGAGCTGGTTACTATATCTGAGCCTGTTGTATCTGAGCTGGTTACTATATCAGAGCCTGCTGTATCTGAGCTGGTTACTATATCAGAGCCTGCTGTATCTGAGCTGGTTACTATATCTGAGCCTGCTGTATCTGAGCTGGTTACTATATCAGAGCCTGCTGTATCTGAGCTGGTTACTATATCTGAGCCTGCTGTATCTGAGCTGGTTACTATATCTGAGCCTGCTGTATCTGAGCTGGTTACTATATCTGAGCCTGTTGTATCTGAGCTGGTTACTATATCTGAGCCTGCTGTATCTGAGCTGGTTACTATATCTGAGCCTGCTGTATCTGAGCTGGTTACTATATCAGAGTCTGCTGTATCTGAGCTGGTTACTATATCTGAGCCTGCTGTATCTGAGCTGGTTACTATATCTGAGCCTGCTGTATCTGCGCTGGTTACTATATCAGAGCCTGCTGTATCTGAGCTGGTTACTATATCTGAGCCTGCTGTATCTGAGCTGGTTACTATATCTGAGCCTGCTGTATCTGAGCTGGTTACTATATCTGAGTGTAATGTATCTGAGCTGGTTACTATATCTGAGCCTGCTGTATCTGAGCTGGTTACTATATCTGAGCCTGCTGTATCTGAGCTGGTTACTATATCAGAGCCTGCTGTATCTGAGCTGGTTACTATATTAGAGCCTGCTGTATCTGAGCTGGTTACTATATCTGAGCCTGCTGTATCTGAGCTGGTTACTATATCTGAGCCTGCTGTATCTGAGCTGGTTACTATATCTGAGCCTGCTGTATCTGAGCTGGTTACTATATCTGAGCCTGCTGTATCTGAGCTGGTTACTATATCTGAGCCTGCTGTATCTGAGCTGGTTACTATATCAGAGTCTGCTGTATCTGAGCTGGTTACTATATCTGAGCCTGTTGTATCTGAGCTGGTTACTATATCAGAGTCTGCTGTATCTGAGCTGGTTACTATATCTGAGCCTGTTGTAACTGTACTTGTTATAGTTGAGCTTTTTATATCTGAGTTTGTTACTAGAGATGAGCGAACAGTAAAATATTCGATATTCGTTCCAAATAGCCGCTCAATATTGGATTATTTGAACGAATATGGAACCCCATTATAGTCTATGGGAGAAAACCTTTCATTTCAGGGGATCCCAGCATTCAACTCAGGAGAGTTACCAAGTCCACTATGACACCCCAGGAAATGATGCCAACACCTCTGCAATGCAACTGGGACAGCAGGGGGCGCATGTCTGGGGCATCTAACAAGACCAAGTACCGGTATTACGCCACTAATAATGCAGGAGCTGATTTTGGTCCGATCTCAGGTGTAGCAGAGCTGAAACAGCTCTGCTATACCTGAGATTCAGTAGAGCTGGCCGTGTGCTGAACGCTGCTACATATGAGATCGGACCACAATGGAAACTGCTGTGGACCAATCTTAGACTCCGCCTACTCCGGGAGAACCAGCGTTGATTGGCCAAATACTGTGCTCTGTATGGCATTCGGCCAATCAACGCTGGCCAATGCATTCCTATGGAAAAAAGTCAGCTCCAGCATATCACAAACTGACAGGGATCCCGACCAGATAGAGCCCCAAAGAGCTGGGTGAGTGACATCCCCCCTAAATAAAAGTAATCCCTAGCTATCCCTGCCTGTACATCTGCCCCTGTCTCACAGTCACATAGTTCACAGTCTCATATGACCTGGATATTTAATACACTATTTGTATAAAGTGGAGGTCACCTGATTTCGGCAGCCAATTACTTTTTCCTATTTTTTTTTTTCAATGCCTCTGTTGTCATACTTCCTGTCCCACTGACCCCTGCGCAGTTATTGGTGCAAAAAAAGCGCCAGGGAGGGTGGGAAGGGATACAAATTTTTTGTGCGTTTGCCTCGTGGTATTCGATTGGAATCAAACACCTTGAAAGGCCTGATATTCGATTGAATATCAATTCAATCGAACGGCGTTCACTCATCTCTAGCTATTACATCTCAGCTTGTTGTATCTGAGCTTTTTATATTTGAGCTTATTGTAGCTTTGGTTGTTACATCTGAGCTTGTTGTAGCCATACCTGTTGAATCTGAGCCTGTTAGTATATTTGAGATTGTTGTATCTGAGCTTATTAGTATATCTGAGCCTGTTAGTATATTTGAGATTGTTGTAACTGTATTTGTTATATCTGAGGCTGTTATATCTGAGCTTGTGGTATCTGAACCTATTAGTATATCTGAGCTTTTAATATCTGCACTTGTTGTGTCTGAGCTTCTTGTATTTGTTATATTTGAGATTCTTATATCTGAGCTTGTTGTACCTGAGCTTTTTATATTTGCACGTGTATCTGAGCTTGTTGTGGGTGTACTTGTTATATATATATAGCTTGTTATTATTGCTGAGGCAATTTTATCTGAGCTTTTTGTATCTGCTCTTGTGTCTCAGCTTGTTGTGACTGTGATGAACTTTTTTGAGCTTGTTGTAGCTTGTTATAGCTAAATCTATTATACCTGAGCTATTTATATCTAAGCCTATTACATCTGAGCTTGTAGTATCTGAAGTTGTTGTATCTAAGCTAGTTAGCATGACAGCTTGTTGTATCCGAGTTCCTTAGTATATATAAGAGTATTGTAGCTGTACTTGTTGATCTTAGCCTGTTGTAATTGTATTTACAAAGTGTGTTATACTGTATCTGAGCTTTCTATATCTAAGCTAGTTATCATATGAGAGCTTGTTGTATCTGAGCTTTCTATATCTAAGCTTGCTGCTTTGGTGCTTTTTATATTGAAATTTTCATCTGTGCTTGCTTTATCCACGCCACTAGTATCTGAGCTTGTTACACTGTATCTCAGCTTTATGTATCTGAGCTTATTACACTATATCTCAGCTTAATGTATCTGAGCTTGTTACACTGTATCTCAGCTTAATGTATCTGAGCTTGTTACACTGTATCTCAGCTTAATGTATCTGAGCTTGTTACACTGTATCTCAGCTTAATGTATCTGAGCTTGTTACACTGTATCTCAGCTTAATGTATCTGAGCTTGTTACACTGTATCTCAGTTTAATGTATCTGAGCTTGTTACACTGTATCTCAGCTTAATGTATCTGAGCTTGTTACACTGTATCTCAGCTTAATGTATCTGAGCTTGTTGTACCTGCATTTGTTATATTTTAGCTTCTTGTAGTTACGGTTATTGCACCCCGGCTGTTGTGTCTGTGCTTTTTGTATCCGAGCTTGTTATAGTTGTACTTGTTTTATATCTGATTTAATACATCTCTGCCTGCTGTAGCTTATTATATGTGTTTCTTCTCATATATATCTGAGCTTATTTGGAGCTTGTTCTGTCTGAGCTTATTGTATTTGTGATTATTATATCGGAGTTTATAATATCTGCACTTGTATCTGTTATATCTGAGCTTATTCTGTCTGAGCTTATGTCTGTATATATAGCAGAGGTTGTCACTGTGTATCTGAGCTTACTGTATCTGAGCTTACTGTATCTGAGCTTACTGTATCTGAGCTTACTGTATCTGAGCTTATTGTATCTGAGCTTATTGTGTCTGAGCTTACTGTATCTGAACTTATTGTATCTGAGCTTTCTTTAGCTGGGCTTTATCTCTGCCTCCTCTATCTTAGCTTGCTATATCATGCTTTGTGTATCTGAGATAACCAGCTCTACCCTCCATCACTAGCCGGCCCTACACCTCCCGTACACATCACTAGCCGGCCCTACACCTCCCGTACACATCACTAGCCGGCCCTACACCTCCCGTACACATCACTAGCCGGCCCTACACCTCCCGTACACATCACTAGCCGGCCCTACACCTCCCGTACACATCACTAGCCGGCCCTACACCTCCAGTACACATCACTAGCTGGCCCTACACCTCCAGTACACATCACTAGCCGGCCCTACACCTCCAGTACACATCACTAGCCGGCCCTACACCTCCCGTACACATCACTAGCCGGCCCTACACCTCCCGTACACATCACTAGCCGGCCCTACACCTCCCGTACACATCACTAGCCGGCCCTACACCTCCAGTACACATCACTAGCCGGCCCTACACCTCCAGCACACATCACTAGCCGGCCCTACACCTCCAGTACACATCACTAGCCGGCCCTACACCTCCAGTACACATCACTAGCCGGCCCTACACCTCCAGTACACATCACTAGCCGGCCCTACACCTCCAGTACACATCACTAGCCGGCCCTACACCTCCAGTACACATCACTAGCCGGCCCTACACCTCCCGTACACATCACTAGCCGGCCCTACACCTCCCGTACACATCACTAGCCGGCCCTACACCTCCAGTACACATCACTAGCCGGCCCTACACCTCCAGTACACATCACTAGCCGGCCCTACACCTCCAGTACACATCACTAGCCGGCCCTACACCTCCCGTACACATCACTAGCCGGCCCTACACCTCCCGTACACATCACTAGCCGGCCCTACACCTCCCGTACACATCACTAGCCGGCCCTACACCTCCAGTACACATCACTAGCCGGCCCTACACCTCCAGCACACATCACTAGCCGGCCCTACACCTCCAGTACACATCACTAGCCGGCCCTACACCTCCAGTACACATCACTAGCCGGCCCTACACCTCCAGTACACATCACTAGCCGGCCCTACACCTCCAGTACACATCACTAGCCGGCCCTACACCTCCAGTACACATCACTAGCCGGCCCTACACCTCCAGTACACATCACTAGCCGGCCCTACACCTCCAGCACACATCACTAGCCGGCCCTACACCTCCAGTACACATCACTAGCCGGCCCTACACCTCCAGTACACATCACTAGCCGGCCCTACACCTCCAGTACACATCACTAGCCGGCCCTACACCTCCCGTACACATCACTAGCCGGCCCTACACCTCCCGTACACATCACTAGCCGGCCCTACACCTCCAGTACACATCACTAGCCGGCCCTACACCTCCAGCACACATCACTAGCCGGCCCTACACCTCCAGTACACATCACTAGCCGGCCCTACACCTCCAGTACACATCACTAGCCGGCCCTACACCTCCAGTACACATCACTAGCCGGCCCTACACCTCCAGTACACATCACTAGCCGGCCCTACACCTCCAGTACACATCACTAGCCGGCCCTACACCTCCAGTACACATCACTAGCCGGCCCTACACCTCCTGTACACATCACTAGCCGGCCCTACACCTCCCATACACATCACTAGCCGGCCCTACACCTCCCGTACACCTAATCAATGGTAACCACATTGTCCGCGGCTCTTCCACTATTTTTAGATCCTAAATTCTGTTATATCCCTCTAATTATTATTAACCCTTTCAGTCTATTAATGGAGGTGAATAAACAGTAATAAACTTACTACAGGCTGATCCTCGGCCACATCATGGCTACTACTCCAGTCACAGCCAGAGCTGCCGCTTATATTGTGGTGCATTTTACTATTCGTCACCCCTGCCTCCCCAGAACTCCAATATGGCAGCCATAGTGACCTGTATAGGGGTTCTCAGTACAAAGACCCCAAACTTGGGAAACCTCGCTGGGGACAAACAAGGCACAATATTGTTAATGGTGAAGTTGTTTACAAGAAACTCGGCTACAATTGTCACTTTCAGGTAGAGTTCCCCTTTAAGCCATGTTTACCTCATATTCTGCTGATTCTCTGCCCTAGAAAGAGGAACTCCCCGGGGAGGAGGGGGCTGCTGTGAACACTCGGCCTCAGCTGGAGCTATTTATAATCGCCAGGGCCCCCTCTGGATTCTATATGGTTGCCGATTTTTAATATATTGTATAAACCCTTGGGGGGAAGGGGGGCACAGACATTGACCTCATAAGCTAGACATTATATGACCTTGGGGGGGGGGGGCGCACTGACATTCAGGGACCTCGTAAGTTGGACACTGTATGTCCCCGGGGGAGAGGAGGGGGCGATTATAGATCTTCTGTACATTTTACCTTCCAGTTGTAGATAAATTAGTAACTTTGTCATCACACAAATCGCAACATTGTAACAAGTGTCAGACACAGAGGGCTCAGCACCTGAGCTGATCTGGACGGACCTGGGTACCGGGTGCTGGTTCTGATCAGGTGACCCAGAAGTTTGGCCAAAATAGAACCCAGAGGGAGCCAAAAAAAGGTCCCCGGATAACCCCTCATCTCCTCTCACCCACTACTCCCATCATCCATTATCCTAGAAGCTAACAATCTAATCTCTCTGTGTCACACCGTATAACAACTTCACCCTCTCACATATACAATGTATCCCTGACCTCAAGAGCTTACAATCTACTCTGACTGTATGTATCACTCTCATCATCCCTGACCTCAGGAGCTTACAATCTACTCTGACTATAAGTATCTCTCCCATCATCGCTAACCTCAGGAGCTTACAATCTACTCTGTCTGTCTGTATCACTCTCATCATCGATGACCACAAGAGCTTACAATCTACTCTGACTGTATGTATCACTCTCATCATCCCTGAACTCAAGAGCTTACAATCTACTCTGACTGTATGTATCACTCTCATCATCGCTAACCTCAGGAGCTTACAATCTACTCTATCTATAAGTATCACTCTCATCATCCCTGACCTCAAGAGCTTACAATCTACTCTGACTGTAAGTATCACTCTCATCATCCCTGACCTCCAGAGCTTACAATCTACTCTGTCTGTATGTATCACTCTCATCATTCCTGACCACAAGAGCTTACAATCTACTCTGACTGTAAGTATCACTCTCATCATCCCTGACCTCCAGAGCTTACAATCTACTCTGTCTGTATGTATCATTCTAATCATCCCTGACCTCAGGAGCTTACAATCTACTCTGTCTGTATGTATCACTCTCATCATCCCTGACCTCCAGAGCTTACAATCTACTCTGTCTGTAAGTATCACTCTCATCATCCCTGACCTCCAGAGCTTACAATCTACTCTGACTGTAAGTATCACTCTCATCATCCCTGCCCTCCAGAGCTTACAATCTACTCTGACTGTATGTATCACTCTCATCATTTGTCACCACTACCTCACATTATCTTCCTCTTTCTTGCACAATGTATCAGTCTCATCATCGATGACCCCAGGAGCTCACACTCTAATCTTTCTATATGTATATATTTGGAGTGGACACTGGTGAATCTGGAGACGTCCGTGTTCCTATAGCTTCCTATAAGATCACAGTCCCATTCACCAATTGTACAAGCCCCGCCCTCCAGGACACCTTTCGTGTCTCTGCCCCATCTGAATACTGAAGGGATCTGTCAGTATCAACCCTGGAATAGCCAGATACATCTCTGACAACCATGGCATGTAAGATGATGATTGTATCATGTAATACCGCCATACAGTGCTCATAGGACAGTCTCATACATGGACCACATGCCTGCCCCAAATACTCCCATCATACCCTGTACATACCCACTTGCAGTGTTGCACATAGCAGCCCCATACATTATCTACATGATATCGCCATATAGTCACCAAGTAATATAACCGACCATATAAGTGACTATAGAACAAAACCTGTTCTATCACAGCCAGTGTGAATAGTGCCCAGTGCTGGTGAGGTTGGTGACTAGTCAGGAAAGGAAATACCAAAGAGATAGCCAACAGGGGCATCTAACATTGGGGCCACAACTGGTCAAATAATGGAGTTTCCCTTTAAATTCTGAATCTGGCGAGCGGCTTTACCATCGTAATCCTTGCTAAGAAGTCCAGAAATACCTCCAGAGTGCGAGCTCCAAACCTCTCTCATTTCCACTTTCACTCCTCACATTCAGGGACTTTCTGATGAACTTGCAAAATGTGTTTCCTGAAAATAACACCAACGTCTTATCATGGAGGCGACAAGAACGTCCTGGAGCGGAGGAAGTGGAGGCAACATGACCCCCAATGTGTGACCATGTGACCTCACCAGGCCTGCACAGTAGTCACTGACTGGACAGCGGAGGTGTCAGAATATACAGTATATACAGTATGTAACAGGACTGGTGACTACACAGAGAGCAAATGGTTGTAATAAAGGAGAAGTCTAACCCTAGTTATATACAGTACGTGTACACAGGAGGTAGTATATAGGAGTTATATTCTTGTACATAGGAGTAGTATTATAGTAGTTATATTCTTGTACATAGGAGGTAGTATTATAGTAGTTATATTCTTGTACATAGGAGCAGTATTATAGTAGTTATATTCTTGTACATAGGAGCAGTATTATAGTAGTTATATTCTTGTACATAGGAGTAGTATTATAGTAGTTATATTCTTGTACATAGGAGGTAGTATTATAGTAGTTATATTCTTGTACATAGGGGGCAGTATTATACTAGTTATATTCTTGTACATAGGAGTAGTATTATAGTAGTTATATTCTTGTACATAGGAGCAGTATTATAGTAGTTATATTCTTGTACATAGGAGCAGTATTATAGTAGTTATATTCTTGTACATAGGAGTAGTATTATAGTAGTTATATTCTTGTACATAGGAGGTAGTATTATAGTAGTTATATTCTTGTACATAGGGGGCAGTATTATACTAGTTATATTCTTGTACATAGGAGTAGTATTATAGTAGTTATATTCTTGTACATAGGAGTAGTATTATAGTAGTTATATTCTTGTACATAGGAGCAGTATTATAGTAGTTATATTCTTGTACATAGGAGTAGTATTATAGTAGTTATATTCTTGTACATAGGAGCAGTATTATAGTAGTTATATTCTTGTACATAGGAGGTAGTATTATAGTAGTTATATTCTTGTACATAGGAGTAGTATTATAGTAGATATATTCTTGTGCATAGGAGGTAGTATTATTGTAGTTATATTCTTGTACATAGGAGCAGTATTACAGTAGTTATATTCTTGTACATAGGAGGTAGTATTATAGTAGTTATATTCTTGTACATAGGGGGCAGTATTATACTAGTTATATTCTTGTACATAGGAGGTAGTATTATAGTAGTTATACTCTTGTACATAGGAGCAGTATTATAGTAGTTATATTCTTGTACATAGGAGTAGTATTATAGTAGTTATATTCTTGTACATAGGAGTAGTATTATAGTAGTTATATTCTTGTACATAGGAGTAGTATTATAGTAGTTATATTCTTGTACATAGGAGGTAGTATTATAGTAGTTATATTCTTGTACATAGGAGCAGTATTATAGTAGTTATATTCTTGTACATAGGAGTAGTATTATAGTAGTTATATTCTTGTACATAGGAGTAGTATTGTAGTAGTTATATTCTTGTACATAGGAGTAGTATTATAGTAGTTATATTCTTGTACATAGGAGTAGTATTATAGTAGTTATATTCTTGTACATAGGAGGTAGTATTATAGTAGTTATATTCTTGTACATAGGAGCAGTATTATAGTAGTTATATTCTTGTACATAGGAGTAGTATTATAGTAGTTATATTCTTGTACATAGGAGTAGTATTATAGTAGTTATATTCTTGTACATATGAGTAGTATTATAGTAGTTATATTCTTGTACATAGGAGGTAGTATTATAGTAGTTATATTCTTGTACATAGGAGTAGTATTATAGTAGTTATATTCTTGTACATAGGAGGTATTATAGTAGTTATATTCTTGTACATAGGAGTAGTATTATAGTAGTTATATTCTTGTACATAGGAGGTAGTATTATAGTAGTTATATTCTTGTACATAGGAGTAGTATTATAGTAGTTATATTCTTGTACATAGGAGGTAGTATTATAGTAGTTATATTCTTGTACATTGGAGTAGTATTATAGTAGTTATATTCTTGTACATAGGAGTAGTATTATAGTAGTTATATTCTTGTGCATAGGAGGTAGTATTATAGTAGTTATATTCTTGTACATAGGAGGTAGTATTATAGTAGTTATATTCTTGTACATTGGAGTAGTATTATAGTAGTTATATTCTTGTACATTGGAGTAGTATTATAGTAGTTAAATTCTTGTGCATAGGAGCAGTATTATAGTAGTTATATTCTTGTACATTGGAGTAGTATTATAGTAGTTATATTCTTGTACATAGGAGCAGTATTATAGTAGTTATATTCTTGTACATAGGAGTAGTATTATAGTAGTTATATTCTTGTACATAGGAGTAGTATTATAGTAGTTATATTCTTGTACATAGGAGGTAGTATTATAGTAGTTATATTCTTGTACATAGGAGGTAGTATTATAGTAGTTATATTCTTGTACATAGGAGCAGTATTACAGTAGTTATATTCTTGTACATAGGAGGGAGTATTATAGTAGTTATATTCTTGTACATAGGGGGCAGTATTATAGTAGTTATATTCTTGTACATAGGAGGTAGTATTATAGTAGTTATATTCTTGTACATAGGAGCGGTATTATAGTAGTTATATTCTTGTACATAGGAGCAGTATTATAGTAGTTATATTCTTGTACATAGGAGCAGTATTATAGTAGTTATATTCTTGTACATAGGAGTAGTATTATAGTAGTTATATTCTTGTACATAGGAGGTAGTATTATAGTAGTTATATTCTTGTACATAGTAGTAGTATTATAGTAGTTATATTCTTGTACATAGGAGCAGTATTATAGTAGTTATATTCTTGTACATAGGAGGTATTATAGTAGTTATATTCTTGTACATAGGAGTAGTATTATAGTAGTTATATTCTTGTACATAGGAGGTATTATAGTAGTTATATTCTTGTACATAGGAGGTAGTATTATAGTAGTTATATTCTTGTACATAGGAGGTATTATAGTAGTTATATTCTTGTACATAGGAGTAGTATTATAGTACTTATATTCTTGTACATAGGGGGTAGTATTATAGTAGTTATATTCTTGTACATAGGAGGTAGTATTATAGTAGTTATATTCTTGTACATAGGAGTAGTATTATATTAGTTATATTCTTGTACATAGGAGTAGTATTATAGTAGTTATATTCTTGTACATAGGAGCAGTATTATAGTAGTTATATTCTTGTACATAGGAGCAGTATTATAGTAGTTATATTCTTGTACATAGGAGTAGTATTATAGTAGTTATATTCTTGTACATAGGAGTAGTATTATAGTAGTTATATTCTTGTACATAGGAGTAGTATTATAGTAGTTATATTCTTGTACATAGGAGTAGTATTATAGTAGTTATATTCTTGTACATAGGAGGTAGTATTATAGTAGTTATATTCTTGTACATAGGAGCAGTATTATAGTAGTTATATTCTTGTACATAGGAGTAGTATTATAGTAGTTATATTCTTGTACATAGGAGTAGTATTGTAGTAGTTATATTCTTGTACATAGGAGTAGTATTATAGTAGTTATATTCTTGTACATAGGAGTAGTATTATAGTAGTTATATTCTTGTACATAGGAGGTAGTATTATAGTAGTTATATTCTTGTACATAGGAGCAGTATTATAGTAGTTATATTCTTGTACATAGGAGTAGTATTATAGTAGTTATATTCTTGTACATAGGAGTAGTATTATAGTAGTTATATTCTTGTACATATGAGTAGTATTATAGTAGTTATATTCTTGTACATAGGAGGTAGTATTATAGTAGTTATATTCTTGTACATAGGAGTAGTATTATAGTAGTTATATTCTTGTACATAGGAGGTATTATAGTAGTTATATTCTTGTACATAGGAGGTAGTATTATAGTAGTTATATTCTTGTACATAGGAGTAGTATTATAGTAGTTATATTCTTGTACATAGGAGGTAGTATTATAGTAGTTATATTCTTGTACATTGGAGTAGTATTATAGTAGTTATATTCTTGTACATAGGAGTAGTATTATAGTAGTTATATTCTTGTGCATAGGAGGTAGTATTATAGTAGTTATATTCTTGTACATAGGAGGTAGTATTATAGTAGTTATATTCTTGTACATTGGAGTAGTATTATAGTAGTTATATTCTTGTACATTGGAGTAGTATTATAGTAGTTAAATTCTTGTGCATAGGAGCAGTATTATAGTAGTTATATTCTTGTACATTGGAGTAGTATTATAGTAGTTATATTCTTGTACATAGGAGCAGTATTATAGTAGTTATATTCTTGTACATAGGAGTAGTATTATAGTAGTTATATTCTTGTACATAGGAGTAGTATTATAGTAGTTATATTCTTGTACATAGGAGGTAGTATTATAGTAGTTATATTCTTGTACATAGGAGGTAGTATTATAGTAGTTATATTCTTGTACATAGGAGCAGTATTACAGTAGTTATATTCTTGTACATAGGAGGGAGTATTATAGTAGTTATATTCTTGTACATAGGGGGCAGTATTATAGTAGTTATATTCTTGTACATAGGAGTAGTATTATAGTAGTTATATTCTTGTACATAGGAGGTAGTATTATAGTAGTTATATTCTTGTACATAGGAGCGGTATTATAGTAGTTATATTCTTGTACATAGGAGCAGTATTATAGTAGTTATATTCTTGTACATAGGAGCAGTATTATAGTAGTTATATTCTTGTACATAGGAGTAGTATTATAGTAGTTATATTCTTGTACATAGGAGGTAGTATTATAGTAGTTATATTCTTGTACATAGTAGTAGTATTATAGTAGTTATATTCTTGTACATAGGAGCAGTATTATAGTAGTTATATTCTTGTACATAGGAGGTATTATAGTAGTTATATTCTTGTACATAGGAGTAGTATTATAGTAGTTATATTCTTGTACATAGGAGGTATTATAGTAGTTATATTCTTGTACATAGGAGGTAGTATTATAGTAGTTATATTCTTGTACATAGGAGGTATTATAGTAGTTATATTCTTGTACATAGGAGTAGTATTATAGTACTTATATTCTTGTACATAGGGGGTAGTATTATAGTAGTTATATTCTTGTACATAGGAGGTAGTATTATAGTAGTTATATTCTTGTACATAGGAGTAGTATTATATTAGTTATATTCTTGTACATAGGAGTAGTATTATAGTAGTTATATTCTTGTACATAGGAGCAGTATTATAGTAGTTATATTCTTGTACATAGGAGCAGTATTATAGTAGTTATATTCTTGTACATAGGAGTAGTATTATATTAGTTATATTCTTGTACATAGGAGTAGTATTATAGTAGTTATATTCTTGTACATAGGAGGTAGTATTATAGTAGTTATATTCTTGTACATAGGAGGTAGTATTATAGTAGTTATATTCTTGTACATAGGAGTAGTATTATAGTACTTATATTCTTGTACATAGGGGGTAGTATTATAGTAGTTATATTCTTGTACATAGGAGGTAGTATTATAGTAGTTATATTCTTGTACATAGGAGCAGTATTATAGTAGTTATATTCTTGTACATAGGAGGTAGTATTATAGTAGTTATATTCTTGTACATAGGAGCAGTATTATAGTAGTTATATTCTTGTACATAGGAGTAGTATTATAGTAGTTATATTCTTGTACATAGGAGGTAGTATTATAGTAGTTATATTCTTGTACATAGGAGGTAGTATTATAGTAGTTATATTCTTGTACATAGGAGCAGTATTATAGTAGTTATATTCTTGTACATAGGAGTAGTATTATAGTAGTTATATTCTTGTACATAGGAGGTAGTATTATAGTAGTTATATTCTTGTACATAGGAGTAGTATTATAGTAGTTATATTCTTGTACATAGGAGTAGTATTATAGTAGTTATATTCTTGTACATAGGAGTAGTACTGTATTATAGTAGTTATATTGTATTGTATTATATGATGCATATTTGAACATTTATGGACTATCAAACCCCCCACCCCCCCTAGACTATTAAACCCCCTACCCACCACCCGAACACCACTAAGCGCTCCCCCATCACCTGTTTACCACATACCCAAATGCCCCAAACTAAGAACGACGAGACCCTTAGGACACTCATACCCCCTCCCACAGACCCCGTACCCACCCCCCTCCACCACCCCTAACCTCCTTTTTTTTTTTATCTCTGGCAACACCAAATGTGTTATTGTTTGGTAATGCTAATAAAGCTCATTTGTATCTGGTATGTTGTTGTTGTATTTCTCAACCGTTTATGGAAATCTTGCAGTCAATTCTTCTGTACGGGGGGATTTTTCAGTTGTTCAGTTCGATCTTTTCTTCGCTTTTGTTTCCAGGGAATTTTCCTTCTCCTAATATCAGTAAGGTATCTGCGCCCATAGTTGGAGTACATGGGGTACCTATAGGAGCTGCACTTGCCCAGGGAGAAGCTGATCCTGGACTCCCCCTTCCAGGTATGGGATGACTTGTATTATGCAGCTGTGGCTTTGCGCGCTCCTTGCAGTGACGTCAGTTGATCCTTTCACCAATCAATTGTTCTTGCATCAGAGGATTAGGAAGGGATTCCCCCTGGTTCCCTATAGATGCAGAGTGGGTGACCCTGTACCTATGCCATCCCTATAGCAGCCTCTATACTCGTGCTATTAGGTATATATGGGTGACTCTACCGTTACAGGTATATGGAGACTTATAGGCCATGCATGCTTTGCTAGGAATTCTGGGATATAATATGCAGATAGGTTTCACCTGATGGAAGTTATTTGCATGTTATTGGGGTGCTGTCCGTTCTTGTGCTCCTGGCTGAGCAGCGCTGTCGCCGTCAGTCCATCCAGTGCACAGAGCAGGAAGCAGTGGCGCTGCAGTGAGGGTGGATCTAGAGCTGTCAGCTTGTACAGCCCACAGACAGCAGGGCTGGAGGGGAGAGAGAGAACAAGCTGTTTGATGGCACAATCAGAATAATAATCCTAATTCCTGCTCGCCCTCTCACATTTCGTGTTTGCCCTCCCTCTAATCGCATCAGGATTTACGTCCGGCCGCACACCGAGAGGGGACGGATCGCTTTATTTGCAGCTGCTCTGCTTGCAAAACAAAAGCCATTCTCCATCCAGCCTGCTCTGACAGAGGAGAGATCGGCGGTGGAGTCGTCCTGAGCAGATCCTGGCATCGCTTCACCTGGCACCTGACCCTCATCCCACCGTCCATCCCGACAAGAGCCTGGCGATGGGCGACAAAGGAACCAGGTAGGTCTTATGGTAACGTTTCCTTGGAATGAAGGAGTTAATGGATCTTGCTGCTCCTTGGCTTTCTAAGCGATGAGGGATCCCCCGCTCCCAGGGGTTTATTGAGAGAAATCCATTGCTGGAGCCACAGACTGTGCAACCACTTACTTCCCCGGCACCATATCCCGTGCATTCCTCCTATTATCAGGGCGTGGATGTGATGGGGTTAATGAACCTTGCTTTTTCGAGGGGGACAGTTTTGCAAAGTTGAAAGGGGAAAGACGCTGATCACTGAGGAATGAGAGGTCACCGGCACCTGATGTAGGCTGGCATAGAAAGGGTTAGGTCTGTCGCTAGAGCCAGAGGGTCAGGGTGCACCAGCGTCACATCCCCTTAGCAGCACGGCCAGTGGTCTTATAAATAAGATATGGACGGGAAGAGGTTAATGGACCTTTTAACTCTTTATGTGATGGTAGGTCCCCGGTACCCGCTGGAATGGTGCCCACAATGCCCGATACTTCCTCAGGACGCTGTATGTGATCAAGGCATGGAGGGCAAAGGGTTAATGGGCTGTATCTGGTCCATGGTACCATCACCTGACCAAGTTGTGGACCAGGAAGGGGTTAATAGACTTTGTTCCTCTTAGGAGCCTTTCCATTCCAGATCGCCTTTGGTCCTGTGCTCTGGTGCCTAAAGGGTTAAATCCGTCTTACGGCCCGAAGGTGTCTCAAAAGGGGAATTTGAGGCATCGCCTGTGTTGGCCCCGGCCCTGGTGATGACGGGGTTAATCTGCGTCCACTCGGTGCCCCTTTAATGATTGCTCCCGGTACTAGGACGACCATTGGATTTTCAGGAAGGGGTTAATGGACTTTGTTCCTCTTTGCACCTGCAGCCATGTACTGAGTGATAGAAAGGGGGGTGGGGGCTGCCTTGGCATTTTAAGGGTTAAGCCCCTTCGTTACAGACCCCCCCCCCCCCCAGGCGTCCTCACAACCCAGGAGACAGGAGCTGAGATTTTGGGTTTAGGAGAATCTGAGGAAGTCGGGGCGGTCCTGAGCTTCCCCGTGTCCGCCAGAATCCTAAAGTGGCATCTCGGCGCTATAAATTAGGCTAACACCCTCCTGGGGGGGCAGAGGGGTCACAGTGCTCGGGGCAGGGGGCCGTATCTGTGTCCACGTGGTCCAGATATTTCAGCCATAGACCGCCATCAGGAAACTCGTCCTCTCGCAGATTCGCCGCCATTGTTGGATTGTTACAATGTATCTGAAGGAATTGCAAGTTCCTCCGGGGTCACTACTGAGGACTCCCAGCAGGGCGGCGCCAAGCCGTGACGTATTCTGCTCCTGAGGCCTCCATATACAATCATTAGTCATCCCGTACAGGGTTAACCCCAAGCTTGTCAGTGTATAGAGTAATTTAGGGGATCTGTACCCCAATTTCAATTCATCCGTCTGAGCGGTGGCGGCAGGGCTAGCGGGGGACGCGGGACTAGTCGTGATGCTCTGCTCTCCATCGTCCGCCCTGACTATTATGTAATCTGTTACGGGGGAGGGGGTGGTGTTTGTTACAGTGTAGCAGTCCGGAGTGTTCTCCGCTGTTCTCATGGATACAATGTCACATTATGTAACCAAACATTAAGGGACGGGAATGTATAAAAATCTGTGCGCCCTGCAGCCTCAGCTCTGCTGCTCACTGTTACCCCCCGAGCTCACTGCGTACCCCTGACTCATAAGACATAGACTAGAAGCGCCAGCCCCAAATACATGGAGGGAAGAGACATCATAGCGGTGCGCTGACATAACAGGGAGCAACGGACAGATGTAGCTGAGCTGAGATAGTTACCAAGCACCGGCCATTATATCACTAGATAGGAGCGCTGGTAACCTGGCCGCACTGACAATGGCTTCAGAGCTGAAATCAGAATAGTGAGCGCAGCTCTGGAGTATAATACAGGATAAGTAATGTAATGTATGTACACAGAGACTGCACCAGCAGAATAGTGAGCGCAGCTCTGGAGTATAATACAGGATAAGTAATGTAATGTATGTACACAGTGACTGTACCAGCAGAATAGTGAGCGCAGCTCTGGAGTATAATACAGGATAAGTAATGTAATGTATGTACACAGTGACTGTACCAGCAGAATAGTGAGCGCAGCTCTGGAGTATAATACAGGATAAGTAATGTAATGTATGTACACAGTGACTGCACCAGCAGAATAGTGAGCGCGGCTCTGCAGTATAATACAGGATAAGTAATGTAATGTATGTACAGAGTGACTGTACCAGCAGAATAGTGAGCGCAGCTCTGGAGTATAATACAGGATAAGTAATGTAATGTATGTACACAGTGACTGTACCAGCAGAATAGTGAGCGCAGCTCTGGAGTATAATACAGGATAAGTAATGTAATGTATGTACACAGTGACTGCACCAGCAGAATAGAGAGCGCAGCTCTGGAGTATAATACAGGATAAGTAATGTAATGTATGTACACAGTGACTGCACCAGCAGAATAGTGAGCGCGGCTCTGCAGTATAATACAGGATAAGTAATGTAATGTATGTACACAGTGACTGTACCAGCAGGATAGTGAGCGCAGCTCTGGAGTATAATACAGGATAAGTAATGTAATGTATGTACAGAGTGACTGTACCAGCAGTATAATGAGCGCAGCTCTGGAGTATAATACAGGATAAGTAATGTAATGTATGTACACAGTGACTGTACCAGCAGAATTGTGAGTGCAGCTCTGGAGTATAATACAGGATAAGTAATGTAATGTATGTACACAGTGACTTCACCAGCAGAATAGTGAACGCAGCTCTGGAGTATAATACAGGATAAGTAATGTAATGTATGTACACAGTGACTGTACCAGCAGAATAGTGAGCGCAGCTCTGGAGTATAATACAGGATAAGTAATGTAATGTATGTACACAGTGACTGTACCAGCAGAATAGTGAGCGCAGCTCTGGAATATAATACAGGATAAGTAATGTAATGTATGTACACAGTGACTGTACCAGCAGAATAGTGAGCGCAGCTCTGGAGTATAATACCGGATAAGTAATGTAATGTATGTACACAGTGACTGTACCAGCAGAATAGTGAGCGCAGCTCTGGAGTATAATACAGGATAAGTAATGTAATGTATGTACACAGTGACTGCACCAGCAGAATAGTGAGCGCAGCTCTGGAGTATAATACAGGATAAGTAATGTAATGTATGTACACAGTGACTGTACCAGCAGAATAGTGAGCGCAGCTCTGGAGTATAATACAGGATAAGTAATGTAATGTATGTACACAGTGACTGCACCAGCAGAATAGTGAGCGCAGCTCTGGAGTATAATACAGGATAAGTAATGTAATGTATGTACACAGTGACTGCACCAGCAGAATAGTGTGCGCGGCTCTGCAGTATAATACAGGATAAGTAATGTAATGTATGTACACAGTGACTGCACCAGCAGAATAGTGAGCGCAGCTCTGGAGTATAATACAGGATAAGTAATGTAATGTATGTACAGAGTGACTGTACCAGCAGTATAATGAGCGCAGCTCTGGAGTATAATACAGGATAAGTAATGTAATGTATGTACACAGTGACTGTACCAGCAGAATTGTGAGTGCAGCTCTGGAGTATAATACAGGATAAGTAATGTAATGTATGTACACAGTGACTTCACCAGCAGAATAGTGAACGCAGCTCTGGAGTATAATACAGGATAAGTAATGTAATGTATGTACACAGTGACTGTACCAGCAGAATAGTGAGCGCAGCTCTGGAGTATAATACAGGATAAGTAATGTAATGTATGTACACAGTGACTGTACCAGCAGAATAGTGAGCGCAGCTCTGGAATATAATACAGGATAAGTAATGTAATGTATGTACACAGTGACTGTACCAGCAGAATAGTGAGCGCAGCTCTGGAGTATAATACAGGATAAGTAATGTAATGTATGTACACAGTGACTGCACCAGCAGAATAGTGAGCGCAGCTCTGGAGTATAATACAGGATAAGTAATGTAATGTATGTACACAGTGACTGCACCAGCAGAATAGTGAGCGCAGCTCTGGAGTATAATACAGGATAAGTAATGTAATGTATGTACACAGTGACTGCACCAGCAGAATAGTGAGCACAGCTCTGGAGTATAATACAGGATAAGTAATGTAATGTATGTACACAGTGACCGCAGCAGCAGAATAGTGAGCGCAGCTCTGGAGTATAATACAGGATAAGTAATGTAATGTATGTACACAGTGACCGCACCAGCAGAATAGTGAGCGCAGCTCTGGAGTATAATACAGGATAAGTAATGTAATGTATGTACACAGTGACTGTACCAGCAGAATAGTGAGCGCAGCTCTGGGGTATAATACGGGATCAGTAATGTAATGTATGTACACAGTGACTGCACCAGAAGAATAGTGAGCGCGGCTCTGCAGTATAATACAGGATAAGTAATGTAATGTATGTACACAGTGACTGCACCAGCAGAATAGTGAGCGCAGCTCTGGAGTATAATACAGGATAAGTAATGTAATGTATGTACACAGTGACTGCACCAGAATAGTGAGCACAGCTCTGGAGTATAATACAGGATAAGTAATGTAATGTATGTACACAGTGACTGTACCAGCAGAATAGTGAGCGCAGCTCTGGAGTATAATACAGGATAAGTAATGTAATGTATGTACACAGTGACTGCACCAGCAGAATAGAGAGCGCAGCTCTGGAGTATAATACAGGATAAGTAATGTAATGTATGTACACAGTGACTGTACCAGCAGAATAGTGAGCGCAGCTCTGGAGTATAATACAGGATAAGTAATTTAATGTATGTACACAGTGACTGTACCAGCAGAATAGTGAGCGCAGCTCTGGAGTATAATACAGGATAGGTAATGTCATGTATGTACACAGTGACCGTACCAGCAGAATAGTGAGCGCAGCTCTGGAGTATAATACAGGATAAGTAATGTAATGTATGTACACAGTGACTGCACCAGCAGAATAGTGAGCGCAGCTCTGGAGTATAATACAGGATAAGTAATGTAATGTATGTACACAGTGACTGCACCAGCAGAATAGTGAGCGCAGCTCTGGAGTATAATACAGGATAAGTAATGTAATGTATGTACACAGTGACTGTACCAGCAGAATAGTGAGCGCAGCTCTGGAGTATAATACAGGATAAGTAATGTATGTACACAGTGACTGCACCAGCAGAATAGTGAGCGCAGCTCTGGAGTATAATACAGGATAAGTAATGTAATGTATGTACACAGTGACTGTACCAGCAGAATAGTGAGCGCAGCTCTGGAGAATAATACAGGATAAGTAATGTAATGTATATACACAGTGACTGCACCAGCAGAATAGTGAGCGCAGCTCTGGAGAATAATACAGGATAAGTAATGTAATGTATGTACACAGTGACTGTACCAGCAGAATAGTGAGCGCAGCTCTGGAGTATAATACAGGATAAGTAATGTAATGTATGTACACAGTGACTGCACCAGCAGAATAGTGAGCGCAGCTCTGGAGTATAATACAGGATAAGTAATGTAATGTATGTACACAGTGACTGTACCAGCAGAATAGTGCGCGCAGCTCTGGAGTATAATACAGGATAAGTAATGTAATGTATGTACACAGTGACTGTACCAGCAGAATAGTGAGCGCAGCTCTGGAGAATAATACAGGATAAGTAATGTAATGTATATACACAGTGACTGCACCAGCAGAATAGTGAGCGCAGCTCTGGAGTATAATACAGGATAAGTAATGTAATGTATGTACACAATGATACAGTCACAGCTGAAGGTTTATTATCATTGTATCCTGCTTGGACTAATAATTGATACACTTTCTGTCACTCTTGCTCTAGGCTCACACCGGTGTTCGGGTTTCCATTCTTCGGGTCTGTTTGGGTCTATAATGGGCTCCGCCAGGTTTCCACCTGATCCGACAGAGAGACATGTTTTGCTTGCAGGACTTTTCCTCTATATATTCTCAGCATAATGGGGACGGTGTCTCTGGGTGACATAACACCAGTGTGACCTCCGCCTTAGATTGTAACAAACTATTAGGACAGAAGAGATTGATGTCACTGATGTCTTTCTGGGTTTGCCCCGACTGACTATCATGGGCTCTGCCCTTTTCATACTGAGTGGGGCTCAGAGCAGTCGGCCGTGCAGGAATTCTCTTTCCACTGATTTCTGACGCAGGTGTGATCTTATCCTTATGTATACAGTATATACAGGGAGTGGTGATGTCATCAGTACTGGATAATAATATTGGCCACGTCTCTGACACCTTCCTGATCTCTACTAATACAGGAGAGGTGTGGGGACACTGGGGATGTATATGGGGTCACTCCACTTTCCATAGACTCTTTATTTATTATCTGACAACCTCCTTCCCGCTGCTGGATATGTCAGGGATCCGTAGTCAGATCGACAGAAACCATAATGGCTTTTTATGGGTGGAGTTTCCCTTTATTTTCTCTTTTTATGGACATTTCTTCTGTTCCATCTTGGAGTGACCTCTCGTAACACTGACCTTTAACTATTTCCTTTCTGGACAGCTCAGCTGAGAGGAAACAGATCTGAGGCTGCAGCGAAGACAACGTTCACTATCCCGCCGCTCCCTGAAATTTTTCATACATCACTGGCCTATAACCAGCCAGAGCTCCCCCTTAGGTATTCGCTAGGTCCAGGGACCAGTGGAGAATTGTGGGGAAACTTAAACCTTTGGGTAACGATCTGTTAGGATTTGCTCCTGCTGTGGTTATTATAGGATGGTCTTAGCAGGTTACTATACACCAGAGGGCGACACTGAGCACAGGAGAAAGGGAGTCTAAAATCTAATAGCTCCATACTCCAGAGGGCAGTACAAGAAAGCCTTGTGGGGCTCCTTTATCTAGATATCTAATCATACAATTCTGTCTGCATACAGCCACCACTAGGGGGAGCTCACTGTATTTATACTGTACAGCTCCCAAAGAGTTTACTGAAAGATGTATATATCTATGTATAGTGAGCACCCTCTAGTCGAGGCTGTATAATCTGTATGTAGTGAGCTCCCTCTAGTGGTGACTGTATAATCTGTATGTAGTGAGCTCCCCCTAGTGGTGACTGTATATATCTGTATGTAGTGAGCTCCCTCTAGTGGTGACTGTATATATCTGTATGTAGTGAGCTCCCCTAGTGGTGACTGTATAATCTGTATGTACTGAGCTCCTCCTAGTGGTGACTGTATAATCTGTATGTAGTGAGCTCCTCCTAGTGGTGACTGTATAATCTGTATGTAGTGAGCTTCCTCTAGTGGTGACTGTATAATCTGTATATAGTGAGCTCCCTCTAGTGGTGACTGTATAATCTGTATATAGTGAGCTTCCTCTAGTGGTGACTGTATAATCTGTATATAGTGAGCTCCCTCTAGTGGTGACTGTATAATCTGTATGTAGTGAGCTCCCTCTAGTGGTGACTGTATAATCTGTATGCAGTGAGCTCCTCCTAGTGGTGACTGTATAATCTGTATGTAGTGAGCTCCCCCTAGTGGTGACTGTATAATCTGTATGTAGTGAGCTCCCCCTAGTGGTGACTGTATAATCTGTATGTAGTGAGCTCCCCCTAGTGGTGACTGTATAATCTGTATGTAGTGAGCTCCCCCTAGTGGTGACTGTATAATCTGTATGTACTGAGCTCCTCCTAGTGGTGACTGTATAATCTGTATATAGTGACCTCCCTCTAGTGGTGACTGTATAATCTGTATGTAGTGAGCTCCCTCTAGTGGTAGCTGTATAATCTGTATGCCGTGAGCTCCCTCTAGTGGTGACTGTATATATCTGTATATAGTGAGCTCCCTCTAATGGTAGCTGTATAATCTGTATGCCGTGAGCTCCCTCTAGTGGTGACTGTATAATCTGTATGTAGTGAGCTCCCTCTAGTGGTGACTGTATAATCTGTATGTAGTGAGCTCCTTCTAGTGGTGGCTGTATATATCTGTGTATAGTGAGCTTCCCTTAGTGACTATATGTGTATGTAGTGATCTCCCTCTAGTGGTGGATTCATGAATCTATACACAGTGGCTCCCCCTAGTGGTGGATGCAGGTAGACATATCATAGGGCTAAGGTTCTATAGACATGCTATAAATTTTCTATCTATTTAGATGACATTGAATGAAAAATAAATACTAATAATTCCCTTACAGGTGTTTATGGGGCCCCTTTACTTTCTGGGCCCCTGTGACATTGCCGTTATTTCTGCAGGTGACAGTGGGGGCGCTCTGCCTGCTGTTATTATGGAGGGGGGGTCTGTGGGACATATAAATCTTGCCTCTCTGCAGCTACGTGCCCCTTGTTTCCCTCTTGGGGCTGTAGCGGAGGGCACAGATTTATTAGGCCATTGGGGTAAGTGTAGAGGGGACCCCGGAGTCTACTCCACCAGCGCTGGGTGAGTGCAGAGCAGCAGTGCGGTAGGGAAGGAGTTAACCCCTGTACAAATATTTATAATCCGTGACCTTTTAAAGGCGTTATTTACTATGTGCAGGAATGTGCGCGGTCCTCGCTGAGTGCTGGCCAAGGAGATCCAACATGGCCGCTCCTCCTGGGTACACAGGACACGGGGGCAGAGGGGTCCAGGGGGCGGGGCTAGCACTACAGTCATCCACAGTGAGGCTTTTACTGCTCTTGTCACCCAGCTCTCCCAGACTTCTGAATGTAACGGTGGTCACCCAGCTTTCCCAGGAACTGATAGAAGTCATAAACCTGTGCATTGATGGGCAGCACCTCGCAGCTCCTCTCTCTCTCTCTCTCTAGGTGTCTCTTTCTCTCTCTTTCTCTCTCTGTCTCTGGCAGTCGCTCGCTCCACTGGATCCAGTCCATGGGAATTCCCAGTGGATTACACCGGAGATCCCAGCATCACTTCCAGTACACAGACACTTACCCAGCAATAAACTCACTACCCTGGTTTGGCCCCTGGGGGGCCCTACTGCTCAGACTTGGGGCTCCTGCCCTGGTTTAACCCTAATCTGTCTGCATAGAGAGAGCAGGAATCAAGAAGAGCCCCCAAAACTTCCATGGCCCTAGACCGCTGCCTGTATTAGCAGGCCCACCTATGCAGAACATGTAGCCGGCTGCAATGGTCACCCACATTGGGGTCTGACACTTTTGGCCTGACCGCCCTCCCTTCTATTAATGGCCGTGTTTCCTCTTCTCTTCCTTCCTTCCTGTGTGATGGGATCATTCAGTATAAGGAGGATTCGGCCATTGCTCAGCCTTGTGTCTCCTCCTTCCTCTTCCTCTCTATAATTTTAACCCTATAGTCACCACCACAGACATGTCCGTCACTCTGCCACCCTTTGACTTTTCTTACATTTTGTTACAACCACAACCTTAAATGTATTTTCTTGAGACCTTCAGTGATAACAACACAAAGTATCAGATAGTTGTGAAGTGGAAGGAAAATGATACAAAGGTTTACTTTTTGTGCAAAAGTCTTCAGCCCCCTGTGTCAATACTTTGTAGAGCCGGCTTTCGCTGCAAGTCTATTGGGCTGTTTGGATGAAGGATTGTACAAGGCTCCTTGGGATGTTCTTATAACCTGACCTTGCTTTACACTTCTCCACAACCTTATCTCTGAGCTGGCTGGTGAGTTCCTTGGTCTTTATGATGCTGTTTGTTCACTAGTGTCTTCTAACAAACCACTGAGGCCTTCACAGAACGGATTTAACATTCAGATAGATAGATAGATAGATAGATAGATAGATAGGAGACAGATAGATAGGAGATAGATAGATAGATAGGAGATAGATAGATAGATAAATAGGAGATAGATAGATAGATAGATAGATAGATAGATAGATAGATAGAGAGATAGAGAGATATATAGATAGATAGATAGATAGATAGATAGATAGATAGATAGGAGATAGATAGATAGATAGATAGATAGATAGATAGATAGAAGATATTTTTAGTCTAGTAAATTACCTGACAGTTACGGACACATTTTCCTGAGTTTCCTCGGAGTATTCCGCCTGTCAGAGGTGACATAGTGAGACTCATCTTATGGTTTATTCCTGGAATGTATAATGTTGTCATTTACACGGAAGCACGGATAATGTGAGGAGATGAGAACGTTCTATGATCCTATATGGAGGCCCATATGTACCGCAGGTGTAATTATCCTCAGTAAATGCTCTCATCTATGTGCCGGAAATCCTAAGTACACCATAGTGTAACCCTTACATGGCTGGAGATAATATCTGAGAGACACGGATAGTGCGAAATGTATAGATACTATAGATGGAGATAGATAGATAGATAGATATGAGATAGATAGATAGATAGATAGATAGATAGATAGGATATAGATAGGACTTAGATAGATAGATAGATAGATAGATGATAGATAGATAGATAGATAGATAGATAGATAGATAGATAGGAGATAGATAGATAGATAGATAGATAGATAGATAGATAGGAGATAGATAGATAGATAGATAGATAGATAGATAGATAGGAGATAGATAGATAGATAGGAGATAGATAGATAGATAGATAGATAGATAGATAGGAGATAGATAGATAGGAGATAGATAGATAGATAGATAGATAGATAGATAGATAGATAGATAGGAGATAGATAGATAGGAGATAGATAGATAGATAGATAGATAGGAAATAGATAGGAGATAGATAGATAGGAGATAGATAGATAGATAGATAGATAGATAGATAGATAGATAGGAGATAGATAGATAGATAGATAGATAGATAGATAGGATATAGATAGGACTTAGATAGATAGATAGATAGATAGATGATAGATAGATAGATAGATAGATAGATAGATAGATAGATAGGAGATAGATAGATAGATAGATAGATAGATAGATAGGAGATAGATAGATAGATAGATAGATAGATAGGAGATAGATAGATAGATAGATAGATAGATAGGAGATAGATAGATAGATAGATAGATAGATAGATAGATAGATAGATAGGAGATAGATAGATAGATAGATAGATAGGAGATAGATAGATAGATAGATAGATAGATAGATAGATAGATAGGAGATAGATAGATAGATAGATAGATAGATAGGAGATAGATAGATAGATAGATAGATAGATAGATAGATAGATAGGAGATAGATAGATAGATAGATAGGAGATGGGGGGGGGGGGTGGCGCTGCACTGGACCTGTCCCCTATGAGCAGTTCTCTATGACCTTTCGTATTTGGGGGGCCCTGTCACAGTCTGCACTGGGGGGGGGGGCTGTACCACCGCTATATGTCTTCTTATTACACTGCCAGCCATTATAGCGGGCTCGTCCTGGCACTGTTTGGCGCTATTGAGCAGCACGTGCGGCCCCAGCCTGGGCACTGATCTGTCTTATAAGTCCCTCGTTCTCCTCCTGGGTGGCTCTTGAGACTCCTGCAGATGTTCCTGGCAGTGACAATGCCCCTCTCTCCGGCCGCCCTGGCACATCGCCAACATGGCTGCCCAGCAATATTGCAGCTGTGTGCTGTCTAGAAAGCAGAGAATTCACCAGATTTCTATTCTTCGCCTCGCACGTGTCATCCTCTGAATAGATCACTTCATCCTATTGGGGTCTGTCACATAACTGGGGTATAGCCAGACCTCATACTCATTAACCCCCTCTCTCCTAGTTACTTGCCTAACCTCACTTCATTTCATTGCCCCCCGCCCCTAAATCCAGTCATGGCCAGACAGTCTAGGCTCGACCCCGTCTTTATGAGGATAGGAGGGGACCCAACTCCATGTCCCCGGGGCATTAAGGGGCCCAGTGGGGCCCAGTGCGCCCCTGATGAGGGCAGTTCACTGCTGGAGTAACTCCATTTACTTACCGATCCCAACTCCTGCTCACGGCTGCGGGAATCAGGATCGGTAAGTGGAGAGGTGAAGAAACATAAAAAACAGTGTTACCTACCTCTCCTGGCTCCAGCAGGCTGCAGGCCTATTTGGTGATGTCTCAGACATCATGTGAGCCGGGCCTGCGTCATTATGTGTAATTTATACACGGCAAATATGGGACATAATACTATGTGCAGGGGCCACTATGGGACATAATACTGTGTGCAGGGGCCACTATGGGACATAATACTGTGTGCAGGGGCCACTATGGGGCATAATACTGTGTGCAGGGGCCACTATGGGGGATAATACTGTGTGCAGGGGCCACTATGAGGGATAATACTGTGTGCAGGGGCCACTATGGGGCATAATACTGTGTGCAGGGGTCACTATGGGGGATAATACTGTGTGCAGGGGCCACTATGGGGCATAATACTGTGTGCAGGGGCCACTATGGGGCATAATACTGTGTGCAGGGGCCACTATGGGGCATAATACTGTGTGCAGGGGCCACTATAGGGGATAATACTGTGTGCAGGGGCCACTATGGGGGATAATACTGTGTGCAGGGGCCACTATGGGGTATAATACTGTGTGCAGGGGCCACTATGGGGGATAATACTGTGTGCAGGGACCACTATGGGGGATAATACTGTGTGCAGGGGCCACTATGGACATAATACTGTGTGCAGGGGCCACTATGGGACATAATACTGTGTGCAGGGGCCACTATGGGACATAATACTGTGTGCAGGGGCCACTATGGGACATAATACTGTGTGCAGGGGCCACTATGGGGGATAATACTGTGTGCAGGGGCCACTATGGGGGATAATAC
Organism: Leptodactylus fuscus; assembly: GCF_031893055.1. NCBI lineage: Eukaryota > Metazoa > Chordata > Amphibia > Anura > Leptodactylidae > Leptodactylus > Leptodactylus fuscus. Next base: position 277,089,415 of record NC_134266.1, on the reverse strand, counting down.
TGTGTGCAGGGGCCACTATGGGACATAATACTGTGTGCAGGGGCCACTATGGGGGATAATACTGTGTGCAGGGGCCACTATGAGGGATAATACTGTGTGCAGGGGCCACTATGGGGCATAATACTGTGTGCAGGGGTCACTATGGGGGATAATACTGTGTGCAGGGGCCACTATGGGACATAATACTGTGTGCAGGGGCCACTATGGGACATAATACTGTGTGCAGGGGCCACTATGGGACATAATACTGTGTGCAGGGGCCACTATGGGACATAATACTGTGTGCAGGGGCCACTATGGGACATAATACTGTGTGCAGGGGCTACTATGGGACATAATACTGTGTGCAGGGGCCACTATGGGGCATAATACTGTGTGCAGGGGCCACTATAGGGGATAATACTGTGTGCAGGGGCCACTATGGGGTATAATACTATGTGCAGGGGCCACTATGGGACATAATACTGTGTGCAGGGGCCACTATGGGACATAATACTGTGTGCAGGGGCCACTATGGGGCATAATACTGTGTGCAGGGGCCACTATGGGGCATAATACTGTGTACAGGGACCACTATGGGGCATAATACTGTGTGCAGGGGCCACTATAGGGGATAATACTGTGTGCAGGGGCCACTATGGGGTATAATACTATGTGCAGGGGCCACTATGGGACATAATACTGTGTGCAGGGGCCACTATGGGACATAATACTGTGTGCAGGGGCCACTATGGGGCATAATACTGTGTGCAGGGGCCACTATGGGGCATAATACTGTGTGCAGGGGCCACTATGGGGGATAATACTGTGTGCAGGGGCCACTGTGGGACATAATACTGTGTGCAGGGGCCACTATGGGGCATAATACTGTGTGCAGGGGCCACTATGGGGCATAATACTGTGTGCAGGGGCCACTATGGGACATAATACTGTGTGCAGGGGCCACTATGGGACATAATACTGTGTGCAGGGGCCACAATACTGTGTGCAGGGGCCACTATGGGGCATAATACTGTGTGCAGGGGCCACTATGGGGGATAATACTGTGTGCAGGGGCCACTGTGGGGTATAATACTGTGTGCAGGGGCCACTATGGGGCATAATACTGTGTGCAGGGGCCACTATAGGGGATAATACTGTGTGCAGGGGTCACTATGGGACATAATACTGTGTTCAGGGGCCACTATAGGGGATAATACTGTGTGCAGGGGTCACTATGGGACATAATACTGTGTTCAGGGGCCACTATGGGGCATAATACTGTGTGCAGGGGCCACTATGGGGGATAATACTGTGTGCAGGGGCCACTATGGGACATAATACTGTGTGCAGGGGTCACTATGGGACATAATACTGTGTGCAGGGGCCACTATGGGGTATAATACTGTGTGCAGCGGTCACTATGGGACATAATACTGTGTGCAGGGCCACTATGGGACATAATACTGTTTGCAGGGGCCACTGTGGGACATAATACTGTGTGCAGGGGCCACTATGGGACATAATACTGTGTGCAGGGGCCACTATGGGGTATAATACTGTGTGCAGGGGCCACTATGGGGTATAATACTGTGTGCAGGGGCCACTATGGGGCATAATACTGTGTGCAGGGGCCACTATAGGGGATAATACTGTGTGCAGGGGCCACTATGGGGTATAATACTATGTGCAGGGGCCACTATGGGACATAATACTGTGTGCAGGGGCCACTATGGGACATAATACTGTGTGCAGGGGCCACTATGGGGGATAATACTGTGTGCAGGGGCCACTATAGGGGATAATACTGTGTGCAGGGGCCACTATGGGACATAATACTGTGTGCAGGGGTCACTATGGGACATAATACTGTGTGCAGGGGCCACTATGGGGTATAATACTGTGTGCAGCGGTCACTATGGGACATAATACTGTGTGCAGGGCCACTATGGGACATAATACTGTTTGCAGGGGCCACTGTGGGACATAATACTGTGTGCAGGGGCCACTATGGGACATAATACTGTGTGCAGGGGCCACTATGGGGTATAATACTGTGTGCAGGGGCCACTATGGGGTATAATACTATGTACAGGGGCCACTATGGGGCATAATACTGTGTGCAGGGGCCACTATGGGGTATAATACTGTGTGCAGGGACCACTATGGGGGATAATACTGTGTGCAGGGGCCACTATGGGACATAATACTGTGTGCAGGGGCCACTATGGGGGGATAATACTGTGTGCAGGGGCCACTATGGGGGATAATACTGTGTGCAGGGCCACTATGGGGGATAATACTGTGTGCAGGGGACACTATGGGATGTAATACTTTATTATTCAGAACAAAGAAGTGTTCTAGATAGCTGAGATAGCAGATAATAGAGTGTTCCGGATGCTGAAATACTAGATAATGGAATGTTTTAGACTGCTGTTACTTTAGATAAGCGCATGTTTTAGATGACTAGAAAGTTCTAACCTACTGGAATGCCAAATTAGTGGATACTCCGACTTGTAAATGTTCTAGATCCCTAGAATGTGAAGTTAGTGAATGTTCTAGATCACTGGACTATCGTGATGGCTGATATGTTCTAAACTACTGGAATACCAGACAAATGTTCTAGATAGTTGGAATGTTCTACTGCTGAAATGTCAGATCTGGGATTATTCTAGAGTGTATAAGTGTCTGCTACATAAATGTTAAATTAGGAAATCTCTGTACGTAAATGCTGTAGATTGCCAGAAAATCAGATTACTGAATGTTCTGGACTTCCTGAGTAGTGGGTGCCCTACAATGATAGACTAGACAATGTTCTAGACCTTTTATTCTAAATCTTCAGTACATGTACCTCGGGGAGTGCACCCTATAGAACCGCTGTCCTGCCTGCCCAGGGAGAGCTGTAGGTGACGTCCTCGGAGCAGAGTATTGATGAAGGAACTCAAACTGCATTATAGGTGGGCGTTATATTACATGTGGGGGCACTGAGGGGGGCATTAGACTACTGAGTGTGTGTGGGGGTCATTAGAATACATATGGGGGTATTAAAGGGGGTGATTATACTATAGGTGGAGCCATAATGATACATGCCTGGGCTGGTCTAGAATGTGGATGTCCTCTAATACTAGCTTAGTAGATGTTCTAGACTTTTGGGAAGCCAGGTTATTGTGTGTTCTAGACTTCTGCAATGTGAGACTAGTGGATACGCTCCTGCTAGATTACTTGATGTTCCAGACTGCTGTATCTTCAGATTAGTCAATGTTCTAGACTGATGGAATGTCATATTACTTAACGTTCTAGATTGCTGTATTGGAACATTGGATAATGTTCTAGACTGTTGAACCGTCGCATTAGTGGATGTTCTAGGCTAATACTATATCCGATTAATAGGTGTTTTACACTGAACGCCAGATTGAAGACTATTCTATAATTTTCCGATCCTTATTGTAAGATTAAAGAATGTTCTAGAATCTTCTGATCCAGATATATTGGACCGGTGGATGTTCCAGACTCCTAGATCTAGTTAAAGGAGACCTGCCAGGATCTGTAGTGAAGCTCCTTTAGTGTCTATTACAAATGTCACAACACATAAATCATGATGAGATACAGACTCTTTTATCAGTGCTACATTGTTTTTGTCCCCATGGCAACACTTCCTGTCCCATGTCCTTGTAGATCAGTGTCATTTTAAGGTCAAGGGGCCTCTTAGTACTCAGTCACATCTTTACTTAAGTTGCACTCTGGTTGCTATGAGGCCCAGAGACCTTAAGATAACATGCTAGAATTTATTGGCAGGAAGTGTTACCATAGGGACAAATCCAGAAAATGTCTTCTCACAGAGAACTAGGATATGGATTTTCTGTTTGTACTCCGCCTGTGCTGGTGAAGGCAAAAGCCCAAGACAGAAAATGGCTTAGATGGGCAGCACCTCTAGGGGGCGCCACAGAGATGGAACAGCTCAGAATTACCATATAATAGTATTATAATGTAACAATCCAGACCAGTATATTATGAACAATCACAGGGTAACATCTGAGCCTCATCCAACGTTTGGGGGGGGGCCAAGAAATTTTGAATAGTTACTTTTTTTTCTCGTGGGATAATCTCTGGTCTCTGCTGTCAGTGCCTGCGAGGAAATGTGATTAGAAAGAGCAGGAAAGACTTCAAGAGCGGAAGGAAGCAATGAGAGGGGAGAATGTGTGCGGAGGATAGCCTCCCTATTAACTCCTACCTGACTGCAGACTAATCGCGCCTAACATGGCTGATAACAGATAGTAATAGATTGTATTCTCCTGTCCTACAGTCGGCCTCTCCTCCCCTGACATGGCAGATAACAGATAGTAATAGATTGTATTCCCCTGTCCTACAGTCGGCCTCTCCTCCCCTGACATGGCTGATAACAGATAGTAATAGATTGTATTCCCCTGTCCTACAGTCGGTCTCTCCTCTCCTGACATGACTGATAACAGATAGTAATAGATTGTATTCTCCTGTCCTACAGTCGGCCTCTCCCCTCCTGACATGGCTGATAACAGATAGTAATAGATTGTATTCTCCTGTCCTACAGTCGGCCTCTCCCCTCCTGACATGGCTGATAACAGATAGTAATAGATTGTATTCCCCTGTCCTACAGTCGGTCTCTCCTCTCCTGACATGACTGATAACAGATAATAATAGATTGTATTCCCCTGTCCTACAGTCGGCCTCTCCTCTCCTGACATGGCTGATAACAGATAGTAATAGATTGTATTCCCCTGTCCTACAGTCGGCCTCTCCTCTCCTGACATGGCTGATAACAGATAGTAATATATTGTATTCTCCTGTCCTACAGTCGGCCTCTCCCCTCCTGACATGGCTGATAACAGATAGTAATAGATTGTATTCCCCTGTCCTACAGTCGGCCTCTCCCCTCCTGACATGGCTGATAACAGATAGTAATAGATTGTATTCTCCTGTCCTACAGTCGGCCTCTCCTCTCCTGACATGGCTGATAACAGATAGTAATAAATTGTATTCTCCTGTCCTACAGTCGGCCTCTCCTCTCCTGACATGGCTGATAACAGATAGTAATAGATTGTATTCCCCTGTCCTAAAGTCGGCCTCTCCTCTCCTGACATGGCTGATAACAGATAGTAATAGATTGTATTCTCCTGTCCTACAGTCGGCTTCTCCTGACATGGCTGATAACAGATAGTAATAGATTGTATTCTCCTGTCCTACAGTCGGCCTCTCCCCTCCTGACATGACTGATAACAGATAGTAATAGATTGAATTCTCCTGTCCTACAGTCGGCCTCTCCCCTCCTGACATGGCTGATAACAGATAGTAATAGATTGAATTCTCCTGTCCTACAGTCGGCCTCTCCTCTCCTGACATGGCTGATAACAGATAGTAATAGATTGAATTCTCCTGTCCTACAGTCGGCCTCTCCCCTCCTGACATGGCTGATAACAGATAGTAATAGATTGTATTCTCCTGTCCTACAGTCGGCCTCTCCCCTCCTGACATGGCTGATAACAGATAGTAATAGATTGTATTCTCCTGTCCTACAGTCGGCCTCTCCTCTCCTGACATGGCTGATAACAGATAGTAATAGATTGTATTTCCCTGTCCTACAGTCGGCCTCTCCTCTCCTGACATGGCTGATAACAGATAGTAATAGATTGTATTCTCCTGTCCTACAGTCGGCCTCTCCCCTCCTGACATGGCTGATAACAGATAGTAATAGATTGTATTCCCCTGTCCTACAGTCGGCCTCTCCTGACATGGCAGATAACAGATAGTAATAGATTGTATTCCCCTGTCCTACAGTCGGCCTCTCCTCTCCTGCACTGTGAGGTCTCTTTAATGTCCTGGTTTTCCAAAATTCCCATCACAAGCAGCGGAGTCTTCCTGAATATGTAATACTTTCCTTGGCCCGGAACTGCACAAACAGAAAACCCGCCAAATATCACATCCTAATGTGTACTACCGCTCAGAGGAAGAGCACAGCAAATAACTATTACTTTGTGCAAGTTTACTCATCTGCCTACCTGGCGCACTTCAAGGATCAGATCCACATTCTACACCGTCAAAAAGACGCTGTCAACATCACATGACCTGAAAAACACAAAAATGTAAAAATACAACTAAAGCATCAACAACATCATCCCTGAAATAGATATAAAACAGAGCAGTATCAGGGCTAGTTCACACATTATAGTAGTTATATTCTTGTACATAGGAGTAGTATTATAGTAGTTATATTCTTATACATAGGAGCAGTATTATAGTAGTTATATTCTTGTACATAGGAGTAGTATTATAGTAGTTATATTCTTATACATAGGAGCAGTATTATAGTAGTTATATTCTTGTACATAGGGGTAGTATTATAGTAGTTATATTCTTGTACATAGGAGTAGTATTATAGTAGTTATATTCTTGTACATAGGAGCAGTATTATAGTAGTTATATTCTTATACATAGGAGCAGTATTATAGTAGTTATATTCTTGTACATAGGAGTAGTATTATAGTAGTTATATTCTTGTACATAGGAGTAGTATTATAGTAGTTATATTCTTGTACATAGGAGTAGTATTATAGTAGTTATATTCTTGTACATAGGAGGTAGTATTATAGTAGTTATATTCTTGTACATAGGAGTAGTATTATAGTAGTTATATTCTTGTACATAGTAGGTAGTATTATAGTAGTTATATTCTTGTACATAGGAGCAGTATTATAGTAGTTATATTCTTGTACATAGGAGTAGTATTATAGTAGTTATATTCTTGTACATAGGAGTAGTATTATAGTAGTTATATTCTTGTATATAGGAGTAGTATTATAGTAGTTATATTCTTGTACATAGGAGGTAGTATTATAGTAGTTATATTCTTGTACATAGGAGTAGTATTATAGTAGTTATATTCTTGTACATAGTAGGTAGTATTATAGTAGTTATATTCTTGTACATAGGAGGTAGTATTATAGTAGTTATATTCTTGTACATAGGAGGTAGTATTATAGTAGTTATATTCTTGTACATAGGAGTAGTATTATAGTAGTTATATTCTTGTACATAGGAGTAGTATTATAGTAGATATATTCTTGTACATAGGAGTAGTATTATAGTAGATATATTCTTGTACATAGGGGGTAGTATTATAGTAGTTATATTCTTGTACATAGGAGTAATATTATAGTAGTTATCAGAAATGGAACGTCACACAAAAGGTTGTGCTTCAAAATTCTTTCAGTGTTTTATTAAGTGTTTCAAGTAGAGCTTTTGGTGAAACGTTTTTCGGTACGTACAAGTACCTTCATCAGACTCTACATACAAAAGAAGTAAGTAGAAATACAATCATGTGAGGAGAGGTGCACATAATATACAATATATACAACTTATATACATTTCAAGGCCCAGATATGAAGAGGCAGGGAACACGATGGTAGATTTCCGATGTTTCTAGAGTCAATGTAGTACAGGCAGAATTAAGTGACAGGTAATGAGGTATACAAAAATTGAACCATATTAAACAAAATTAAACAAACATGCCAGGAAATGATATTGTAGTCTGGTTCGTTTTTCTTATCCTGAAACTGATATCGGATTTAAGGAAAAGCTGGAAAACATATGATAAGTACCTTAACAGAAGGGTAGAGTGATATGCACGATATTTCGAACTATAGCCACTGGAGCCACTGGATTCTGTTAACACACAGGAAGTCACATAAGTAATGCATAAACATTAAAATAAATGGTTGGCAGAATATGGACTGTTGGCCATATATCAAACAAGAGAGAACTTTCCACATAATTAACATGTGCTGATAATGGGCTGATGGGTACAATGTAGCCGATATGTGGGCTATAATGCGTACAACACATTGGTGAGTGGGTATAATATAAACAATGTAGGCTATGATGTATATAACGTAAATACTATATAGGCTCTGATATTTGATAATATCCTAGTGACATATAGCAGCTCGTTGCCTAGGTAGACAATGCAGGCTATGGTGCATACAACACATTGGTACAGTGTGAACAATTATGATGCTTGTCAATATACTGGTGACATATAGCAGCTCGTTGCCTAGGTGACTTACCTCCGCTCGTTCGCCCGCAGGGTCCGCTGGAGTAAATACAATTGGTGGTCAGTAGCAAAGGATGGACGCGGCACAAAGTAATCAGCTGTAGCGCTGTGAGAAAAGGCGCGTACAGCGAGTGCCGGAGGTCCGGTATAAACTGGCCAGACGGCCAATAGGGAAGGAGCCGTGGCGCACGCTCAGAATGAGCGAGTGACGTGGCCGTGTGTGACGAAGGATCGCGCATGCCCAGTGCGCCGCCGAAGCCAGTACTCTCACAGCGCTACAGCTGATTACTTTGTGCCGCGTCCATCCTTTGCTACTGACCACCAATTGTATTTACTCCAGCGGACCCTGCGGGCGAACGAGCGGAGGTAAGTCACCTAGGCAACGAGCTGCTATATGTCACCAGTATATTGACAAGCATCATAATTGTTCACACTGTACCAATGTGTTGTATGCACCATAGCCTGCATTGTCTACCTAGGCAACGAGCTGCTATATGTCACTAGGATATTATCAAATATCAGAGCCTATATAGTATTTACGTTATATACATCATAGCCTACATTGTTTATATTATACCCACTCACCAATGTGTTGTACGCATTATAGCCCACATATCGGCTACATTGTACCCATCAGCCCATTATCAGCACATGTTAATTATGTGGAAAGTTCTCTCTTGTTTGATATATGGCCAACAGTCCATATTCTGCCAACCATTTATTTTAATGTTTATGCATTACTTATGTGACTTCCTGTGTGTTAACAGAATCCAGTGGCTCCAGTGGCTATAGTTCGAAATATCGTGCATATCACTCTACCCTTCTGTTAAGGTACTTATCATATGTTTTCCAGCTTTTCCTTAAATCCGATATCAGTTTCAGGATAAGAAAAACGAACCAGACTACAATATCATTTCCTGGCATGTTTGTTTAATTTTGTTTAATATGGTTCAATTTTTGTATACCTCATTACCTGTCACTTAATTCTGCCTGTACTACATTGACTCTAGAAACATCGGAAATCTACCATCGTGTTCCCTGCCTCTTCATATCTGGGCCTTGAAATGTATATAAGTTGTATATATTGTATATTATGTGCACCTCTCCTCACATGATTGTATTTCTACTTACTTCTTTTGTATGTAGAGTCTGATGAAGGTACTTGTACGTACCGAAAAACGTTTCACCAAAAGCTCTACTTGAAACACTTAATAAAACACTGAAAGAATTTTGAAGCACAACCTTTTGTGTGACGTTCCATTTCTGATGATCAAGTTGGGTTGGGCCCCTACGTTCACACCACCATTACTACTCCTACTGCAACCCTCTTACCATTATAGTAGTTATATTCTTGTACATAGGAGGCAGTATTATAGTAGTTATATTCTTGTACATAGGAGCAGTATTATAGTAGTTATATTCTTGTACATAGGAGGCAGTATTATAGTAGTTATATTCTTGTACATAGGAGTACTATTATAGTAGTTATATTCTTGTACGTAGGAGTAGTATTATAGTAGTTATATTCTTGTACATAGGAGTAGTATTATAGTAGTTATATTCTTGTACATAGGATCAGTATTATAGTAGTTATATTCTTGTACATAGGAGTAGTATTATAGTAGATATATTCTTGTACATAGGAGTAGTATTATAGTAGATATATTCTTGTACATAGGGGGTAGTATTATAGTAGTTATATTCTTGTACATAGGATCAGTATTATAGTAGTTATATTCTTGTACATAGGAGTAGTATTATAGTAGATATATTCTTGTACATAGGAGTAGTATTATAGTAGATATATTCTTGTACATAGGGGGTAGTATTATAGTAGTTATATTCTTGTACATAGGAGCAGTATTATAGTAGTTATATTCTTGTACATAGGAGTAGTATTATAGTAGATATATTCTTGTACATAGGGGGTAGTATTATAGTAGTTATATTCTTGTACATAGGAGGTAGTATTATAGTAGTTATATTCTTGTACATAGGAGTAGTATTATAGTAGTTATATTCTTGTACATAGGAGTAGTATTATAGTAGTTATATTCTTGTACATATGAGCAGTATTATAGTAGATATATTCTTGTACATAGGAGTACTATTATAGTAGTTATATTCTTGTACATAGGAGTGGTATTATAGTAGTTATATTCTTGTACATAGGAGTAGTATTATAGTAGTTATATTCTTGTACATATGAGCAGTATTATAGTAGTTATATTCTTGTACATAGGAGTAGTATTATAGTAGTTATATTCTTGTACATAGGAGTAGTATTATAGTAGTTATATTCTTGTACATAGGAGTAGTATTATAGTAGTTATATTCTTGTACATAGGAGTTGTATTATAGTAGTTATATTCTTGTACATAGGGGGCAGTATTATAGTAGATATATTCTTGTACATAGGAGTACTATTATAGTAGTTATATTCTTGTACTTAGGAGTAGTATTATAGTAGTTATATTCTTGTACATAGGAGTGGTATTATAGTAGTTATATTCTTGTACATAGGAGCAGTATTATAGTAGTTATATTCTTGTACATAGGAGTAGTATTATAGTAGTTATATTCTTGTACTTAGGAGTAGTATTATAGTAGTTATATTCTTGTACATAGGAGTGGTATTATAGTAGTTATATTCTTGTACATAGGAGCAGTATTATAGTAGTTATATTCTTGTACATAGGAGTAGTATTATAGTAGTTATATTCTTGTACATAGGAGCAGTATTATAGTAGTTATATTATTGTACATAGCAGTAGTATTATAGTAGTTATATTCTTGTACATAGGAGTAGTATTATAGTAGTTATATTCTTGTACATAGGAGTAGTATTATAGTAGTTATATTCTTGTACATAGGAGTAGTATTATAGTAGTTATATTCTTGTACATAGGAGTAGTATTATAGTAGTTATATTATTGTACATAGCAGTAGTATTATAGTAGTTATATTCTTGTACATAGGAGTAGTATTATAGTAGTTATATTCTTGTACATAGGAGTAGTATTATAGTAGTTATATTCTTGTACATAGGAGTAGTATTATAGTAGTTATATTATTGTACATAGCAGTAGTATTATAGTAGTTATATTCTTGTACATAGCAGTAGTATTATAGTAGTTATATTCTTGTACATAGCAGTAGTATTATAGTAGTTATATTCTTGTATATAGGAGCAGTATTATAGTAGTTATATTCTTGTACATAGGAGCAGTATTATAGTAGTTATATTCTTGTACATAGGAGTAGTATTATAGTAGTTATATTCTTGTACATAGGAGTAGTATTATAGTAGTTATATTCTTGTACATAGGAGCAGTATTATAGTAGTTATATTCTTGTACATAGGAGGCAGTATTATAGTAGTTATATTCTTGTACATAGGAGTAGTATTATAGTAGTTATATTCTTGTGTATAGGAGTAGTATTATAGTAGTTATATTCTTGTACATAGGAGCAGTATTATAGTAGTTATATTCTTGTACATAGGAGTAGTATTATAGTAGTTATATTCTTGTACATAGGGGGCAGTATTATAGTAATTTTCTTTTTGACTTTCCCCTTTTTCTTTTCCACTTTGTATCCTTTATATTTGGATATTAAATTCTACCGATATTTTTTTTGCTGAAAAATTATTTAATTGAATATATTTTGAGCTTCTTGGAAACTTTGTTTTTTTCTTTGAAATTTGTTGGATTCGGATATTTTCCCTCTCAGCTGCAGATGAAGAGAACTTTCTTTCTTTTGTGATTCTCTCCTGGATATTTTACTTTGGCGCTGAGATACAAATATTGAATGTTTCCTGTAAAAGTAACTAAACACACAGTTATCTGCCCCCCCCCCCCCTGACCTGCTGAATGGACTGTTCTACTACCGAGGTAAATGGAATTCTATTTCCAAGTTCACTCATTGATAAAGAAAAAAACAAAACCTCTCCGGCCCCAGAACTGACTCTTGTCTCGGTGAATCCTCCTCAGTAGCAGTTGGACTGTGCTGAATGGATGAATAATGAGTGAATGATGGTCGGAAGCTAAAATGTCCATCAAAATTCCTCGGATGTGTCTGACACAGGTGACCCTGCAAACAATCAGACTGGCTTAGTACGCTATACTCCATTGGAGTGAGGACTTGGTTGGAATAGACTGAGAACCTCTGCTATAGATGATACGTTCCAGTCTGTACAGTCCTGCTATCTCATCTAACACCTCCCTGCAGATGAAGACACGGGGGGTGTAATGTAGAGTCAGGGGTGTAATTAAGTTTTCCCCATGTGTCTGGATTGTGGGCAAGGAAGCCTCTATTGGTGGTCTGTCTGGGCCGTGCTGTTCACCATGTTTGTGCCCTCGTGTAACCTCTGCCCCCAACACATCCAGGTCAGAAAGGTCTAGGTTGGGGCAATTCATCGATACGACCATCCAGATTCTCAGTCCATTGCTGCACCCCCTTTTCAGAGTCATCTGGGCAAATTGTCTTTGAGGGCATTGTAGAGAAATGCTTAGTGGTCACGGATCTCTCACCAAGAGGTACACTACCCAAAAGTAGCCTCTTAGAAACTTTTTATTATAGGGCATTGGAGGAAGCACTTTTACGCCCTCTTGTGGCCAGAGCCTGTGCCTTATCAGACCACACCCCTTTGACCCCCCATAGCCCTCAGCCTCAGATGTCTCATTATTACTCATACAGATCACAGGGCACTTGATAGTTTCCTTTCTCTGTCTCTGTAGAACTTCTTGTTTGGAGCATTGTTCATCCTGAGCCTCCTGATTCTTGTTTAGCATGTTATGTCTAATGTGAACACTGACATTTCCAATGAGCATTGTGTAGTTTTGTGTAGAAATGTCCAGACTATGTACAGGGGTAAAAGCTGCACCTTCTCTTGTCCTTGGGGGGCGCTGCTGAGGCTTATACTGTCCTGGTGTATAGGAGATCAGGATTTAGTTCAGCTCTATATCCAATATGGAGTCTTCTCCATACCCTGTGAATAGAACAAGCGGTGTAATGAAATCTCCTTATATCCCGGGCAACAGGAGGCGAATGAATTCTGGGACACAATAACAAGTCCCTTCCAGACACGACCATTGAAATCTCCTTCACATCACATGAATATCTCAAGTTCTCTCGGCTGATTTCATTAGCATATGCAAAGAGGTAATTAGCGACAGCCGACTCTCCGGCCTCTATAAATAGCTGCACAGAGACATCATTCATCATGGAGCCCTGCAACAATAGGGGAGCAGCCTGCGCAGCGCTATATGGCGGAGGGGAGAGGATGATGGGGGGCAAAACAGTCCAAACTATAGGTTATAATCAAAGGACTGAGCACCGTGGAGATAAAGGGAGACACCGGATCCCTTCTAGTCCTCCTGACATATTGTACAGTAGTATATATCCTATTAATATTATAAATGTGAAAGTTTGTGGGTTTGTGAGTTTGGATGTTCGGATGTTTGGCGGTCAATCACGCAAAACCCGCTCCACCGATTTGGCTGAAATTTTCCACAAACATAGTTACTACACCCGATTGCGCAATAGGCTACTTTTCGTTACAATAGCGCACATACGTTTGTGCCAGGACCCCCACAAAACCCAAACTCACACCACCATCTCTGCAATCTCACACACTTTGGACCATAGCAAGCCACAAAATTCCTATTGCCCTCTCCAGCCTCGCCCCTAACCCCACACAATCACATATACATAGACTTTACCACTTTGCCCCTCACCTTACCGATACTCCAGGAGGCGCTCTTTAACGCTCCGGAGCAGCCATGTTTGCCGACCCCCACCGCTCTGACAATCCGCGACACCGCCCACCCATGTCAATACCCCTAGGCGGTCTAATAAATGCAAAAAAAAAAAGTTTTAAAAAAATATAAAAACAAATAAAAAGCATTAAAAATTCAAATCACCCCCCTTTCCCTAGAACACATATAAAAGTAGTTAAACACTGTGAAACACATACATATTAGGTATCCCCACGTCCGAAATCGCCCGCTCTACAAAGTTACACAAATATTTTTCCTGTTCAGTAAACGCCGTAGCAGGAAAAATGGTCAAAAGTGCCAAACCGACGTTTTTTCACTGTTTTGATTCTGATAAAAATTTGAATAAAAAGTGATCAAAGCAATAACATTTCCCGAAAATGGTAGAACTAAAAAGTACACCCGGTCCCACAAAAAAAAACGCCCTATACATCCCCGTACACGCACGTATAAAAAAGTTACGGCCGTTGGAATATGACAACTTTTCAAAAAAAAAATTTTTAACACAGTTTTGGATTTTTTTAAGGGGTCAAAATGTAACTAAAACCATATAAATTTGGTATCCCCGAAATCGTAACGAAGCACAGAATACAGGGGACATGTCATTTTGGTTGCACAGTGAACGCCGTAAAACCAAAGCCTGTAAGAAAGTCGCAGAAATGCATTTTTTCTTCAAATCCACCCCATTCAGAATTTTTTCCCTGCTTCCCAGTACATTATATAGAATAATTAATGGTGGCATCATGAAGAAAAATTTGTCCCAGGAAAAATTAACACCTCATATGACTTTGGGAGCGGAGAAATAAAAAAGTCATGGGGTTTAGAAGGAGGGGAGTCAAAAACGAAAATCAAAAAATGCCATCGGCGGGAAAGGGTTAACTTCAAATACTTCTGTCCCAAAGTCACTATGTAAAGTTTCTCACAACATCGTATATATAGCGGCTCTAATACAAAGTAACTGCAACACAAACGTCTCACGTATTCTCTGAATTACAGAAAAAACAAGATACAAAGTTACATTTCATATCCCATACCTTATACACACTACTAAAACCTTACCCGCGCCTGTATATACCCACTGCTACAATCACCGCAGACCAAGTCGCGGGTACCAGCTAGTAGTATATATTAGGGACCGCCATGGTCCGCACTTCATGTCTTGCCTCCTGACATATTGTACAGTAGTATATAGTAGTATATATTAGGGACCGCTATGGACCGCACTTGCCTTCTAGTCCTCCGGACATATTATACTTTTATACTTTGATATTTCTGGGTAATTCTTTAGGTTTCATTTTATTGGTCAATAAATAGACACAAGAGTAACATATAGGGCACGGTTATGGGGAGTGGGAACCGCCGTGGGGGTTGGTGTGATCCCATTCCTAAGTGTAAGAGAAGCGGGAGCAGAGATATTTAGATGTCTTACAGATATGAGTAGTTGTTTTTTTATCTAATCCTTGGAAGACACTTTAGGAACTTTTTGAATGATCTTGGGACAAAGATTGGCCAAGGAGAAGGGTCACTGACAATGATAAGCATTGAAAGCCAATTCTGAAGCGATCCCCTCCCTCTGCAGGTGCATGTGTATGCAATGTAGTGTGAAACCTGCAGATGTTGGGTATTTTCCCTTTGGACTTCTAGCTCTTCTAGGGTACATTATCTCTTTTCACACTTACTAACTGGGTGGGATCTTCTTGATATGATGTCACAACTGTGATGAATGATCTCAGCCAATCAAATGCCCTCATCTGCTGCTCTCTCTCCCCTCTCACAGCATGGACTCACAGCTGCAGGGACAGGAGTGGCTGCAGCTGCATCCCCCTCCTCCCTATCTAAAGAGGTTTGTGAACAGATGAATCCCAAAGTGTGACCCAGCTACCCCTAGCCTGGCACAGTACATGCATAGTACACGTCATACAGATACTTATCATACGACATCTTAGCAAACAGTCTGTGTCAGTATAGATACCCAGTGTATGTTTATACACTATAGACACTTTATATGTGTGCCAGGATGGGTGTGGTTTATAATGGGCGTGGTTTATAATGGGCATGGTTTATAATGGGCGTGGTTTATATTGGGGGTGGTTTATAACGGGCGTTGTTTATAATGGGTGTGGTTTATAATGGGCGTGTTTTATAATGGGCATGGTTTATAATGGGTGTGAATTATAATGGGCGTGCTTTATAATGGGTGTGGATTATATTGGGTGTGGTTTATAATGGGTGTGGTTTATAATGGGTGTGGTTTATAAAGAGTGTGGATTATATTGGGTGTGGTTTATAATGGGTGCGGATTGTATTGGGTGTGGTTTATAATGGGTGTGGTTTATAATGGGCGTGGTTTATAATGGGTGTGGATTATAATGGGTGTGGTTTATAATGGGTGTGGTTTATAATGGGTGTGGTTTATAATGGGCGTGGTTTACAAGTGTCACTTTTTGACCCATTTGGAGTAAACTTAGTTGAAGATTTGCCAGTTTTGATAAATTTGCCCCTCTGGGCGGCTGAGTAGGGGCAGAGCCCGGCCAACCTCTGCCCTTCCTCCCTGGACCCCATCATCTTAGGGGCCCCATTAACCAATCACCTTGCAGGTGCTGCGCACATATCCCCATATCACAAAGCTAAGACAAAAGCCAGGCAGCGGCCACGTCCGGGCCCCAGGACAGATACAATGTCTGAGCCTCACTATAAGTATTTGCAGTGGTCAGTCACCCTTGTATTCCCTCTTGTGTATATAGCACCAACCTACTGGGCAGCGCTGTACACAGATTGCCTTCATGCCCATTGTCTTCCTGACATGTTTTTGGAATGTGGAAGTCCTATAACCCGGAGACAACCCCCAAGAGCATGCGGGGGAAGGTACAAGATCCATGTAACTGTATTCCTGGGTTGGCTCTGAGCCCACAACACCAACGCCGCAGGGTAACATAGCTATACATTGACAGGGTGGCGAAAAAATTTCATTTTTTTACCAAAAATATGCAGCAAAACCATGGAAAAAATTCCATGGAAATGTAAATCTGTGCAGACACCCTGAGGGCTGTGCATGGTGACACAAATAAGCAAAAGGACGTAATAAAATCACTTTACTATCATAGCAATAATAGACCTTAATAATAGCGGGGGTGGAGACTTTTGCAATCAATAGCTTTATTGTTCCAGCACATCTAAAACAAATAGTAATAAGCATAAAACATCTCCTCCCGTTTTGTGTATACAGCTCCCATACATAGCTATGTGTTATGGTTACAGACTACCAACTAACCCTGTGTAGTCAAGTGTTACTCCACTCCATGTGCTATAGGTTGGTAGGAACATGCACATAAATCCTCCTTGGTGGAAAAAGGGGAAAGGCTCTAGCGCCACCTTTTGGAAGGTAGATCCCTATAAATCAATGCCTGGTTTTCCCAAAACCTAGAGCCAC
This sequence comes from Leptodactylus fuscus, assembly GCF_031893055.1. Lineage (NCBI taxonomy): Eukaryota > Metazoa > Chordata > Amphibia > Anura > Leptodactylidae > Leptodactylus > Leptodactylus fuscus. The sequence continues at coordinate 277,072,146 of NC_134266.1, read as the reverse complement.
AATCTGGGAATAAAGCCCAGCCAAAATATCTCCTCCAGAATGGACAGAGACCCTGTAGATTGTTACACATAGGAAGAAAGTCACACATGTCTGCAGCATCTGACTACATAGGACCTGGTTGTAGTCTGTTAATCATGGAGACCAGATAGAAGTCTGCATTGGAGCTGTATACACAGAACTATACGCGATTGACTTCATTTGCTTTAAATCCGAGGAGCAATAAAACTGTTTGCAAATGTCTACACGCCCAACGTGAGATTCATAGAATACGGAATATATTGGAGACTTCTGTCCTGGCGACGATTCCTTGACTAGAAATCGAAGGTTTTACAAAAATAGATTTTTTTTTTGCAATTATTATTAGAACTTAGAATTTTTTAAATTTTGCAATAATATAATTACAATGTATCATTTTTTCTTACATTTTTTCATTAGATTGTATCATTTTTTTGGGATTTTTCGGAGTCCCTGCGTTCTCACTTTCTTGTTGATGCTTCGCTCAGTCACCGGCGGAGTATTTGGCCTGAACAGCTGCTCCTAGAAGCTGCCAATATTATCTCCGGAGCTGCCAGCGGCGACTTCTCTGGAGTAAACGCTCTACGACTTATAAGATTCTCGTGGTCAGAACTTCTGCCAAGTCTGAGAATTCACTGAGAGATCAGAACGTACCACCGGCGTCTGCAGGAGTGAGCCCTGGGCCGTACTACAACTCCCAGCGTGTTCTCATGTCTTGGATGTCTCTGCTGCATTGGAACTACAACTCCCAGCAGTCTCCAGTCTGTGTCAGGGGATGTCGGGAGTTGTAGTTCAGCATCAGTCGGAGATGTGACATGAAGCTGGACAAGACCAAGCTGTAGTACCCAAATCTACCTGTAGAGGTCACTAGTCTGCCCCCCAGGGTGTCAGAGGGGAGGGTCACATGGCACACTTGTCTGCAGAACATCCCTTAAGGAGTCTGAACAAAATATCCTGCCCCCTTGTGTCAACCTGAAGACATTTCTGGAACTCCCAAAACGTATACACCCCTACAGAAAACACTGAGGTCCACTTCCCCCTTTTTCTTCCAAGTGGGTGGAGTTTAGTTGAGGGGTGTGGTCATCCTTTGAGCAGTGGGGGAGAGCTCCTGCTCAGGGCAGTTGCCTTACAGATGGGAAGAGAAGAGAAGTTTTGGGAATTTTGTGTATTTTTTAGTTGCAATAAACTCCTGTGGTAAGTCCTGCCCTCCTGACACAGATTGGGACGGTCTCCTCCAATCTCTGCCCCGTCCTCAGGGGCGCCATTACTTTTGCAGAATCCCTTTCCTCACCCTGTATTTTGCTGCTGGTGCGCGGCCTGGGCTCTGCTACATGGGCTCTCTGGCGGAGTGCAGGCCTTTAGATGACAGTATTGAGCGTATTGATGATCTGTCAGGGCTCTGGGCGGCTTCCAAGGCAGCGCTAAGAGGTGAGTGCCTGCCGCATCCCGCCAGGAGCCAATGCCTTGCTGGATTACTTACTAGCTGGGGGTCAGATCAGCAATCTGCAGACTCACCGGAATCCTCTGCAGTGTATCCCAGCACTGGCCTTAAAGGGATCACCAAGAGCCACTGTAATCCAAGGACATGCACAAATCTGCTCTGACTCGTTCCTTATTATATCCGTATAGTACACTGTGCTATCCAGGATACAGTTCTGTCTGTCTGCAGCCTCCACTAGGGGGAGCCGGCGAGCTCTCTGCACCCTGAGAGAGTATCTATAGTATGGACGGTGAGCTGAGCGCCACCTAGTGATGTCTGATAGGTGGGGAGTTCACTATAAATATGGCGGACACATAACAGTATAGATATATAACATCTAGTATAGACATAATAGTACCATATAGTGCACATAGAACATACCATACAGTATACACATAATAGTACCATATAGTGCACACATAACAATACAGTATAGTGTACACATAATAGTACCATATAGTGCACATATAACAATACTGTATAGTGTACACATAATAGTACCATATAGTGCACACATAACAATACTGTATAGTGTACACATAATAGTACCATATAGTGCACATATAACAATACTGTATAGTGTACACATAATAGTACCATATAGTGCACACATAACAATACTGTATAGTGTACACATAATAGTACCATATAGTGCACATATAACAATACTGTATAGTGTACACATAATAGTACCATATAGTGCACATATAACAATACTGTATAGTGTACACATAATAGTACCATATAGTGCACACATAACAATACTGTATAGTGTACACATAATAGTACCATATAGTGCACACATAACAATACTGTATAGTGTACACATAATAGTACCATACAGTGCACATATAACAATACCCAACAGTATAGACTTAATTATATCACTGCCATATAGTAAGCATATAAAAAATACCCTACACCGTACAGCAAATATCCTTAGCTGAGCGAGGTGCAGGTGAGTGACCCAGCAGTGTGTCCACCTATAGATGTGCCCTATGTATCCCCTATATATAAATCCTCCATCTATCTCCGGATCAGTATAGTGCTGTCTCCGCACCTCGCAGTATGGCGGTCGCCCTGTCAGCACCTCGCAGATTTCTATAATTGCACTAAGTGGATTTCTCTCTCTCTCCCATTGATCCGTGTTTGGACGCGCAGGACGTTTATTTGTCCAAGGCGAAGAGCAAACACTCAGATTTACCGGCTGCTGAAGAGCGCAGTCAGCAGGCCAGACTGGAAGAGGAGGAGAGGCACATCTACAGCGAATGGCGGTGTAAATCACCTACCCTGACCCCAACTCCCATCATCGACCACATCTTATATCTTACTATTCATGTGTATGGTGAGGCGGTAGTACAGGAGCAGACAAGACAAGCGTCACTGCTCCTACAGAACATGCTCATTCATAGGCACTGTATACGGCACTCCTATGTGTGCACTGTATGACGTTATATCATGTGGTATATTATTTGCACTTGGTATGATGGAATTACATGGGCACACAGGTGGTATTACGCAGCCACTAAGAATAGTGTATGGTGCACTATAATGACGTAATGTTTGGACATGTACTGGGGTATTATTTGTGAACAACATGGTGGTATTATTTTAACCCCATACGGGGGATTATATGGGTACACTGTGTTGATTTGATCACAGTATGGATGCATATTATTATTATTATTTGTGCACTTTATGGTGGTATCATATGGAATTGAATGGTGGTATTACTTGGCCGGTTGTAGTGTCTGGACATGGTATTATTAAGTAATTTATTTGTAGTATAATGCCGACAGAAATAATGGCGCACCATAGTGTGATTTTTTATTTTTGTAAATGTATGCATTATTTAGTCATAGAATGGCAGTATTATTTGGTCACTGTACTGTGGTATTATTTCTGCACTGTGTGGTGACAATATTACATGATCTCTGTATGGTGGTAGTATTTTTTGTGCACTGTACGGCGGTATTATTTTTGCTCTGTGTGGTATTATTTGTACACTACATATAGTTGTTGTAATATTTGTGCCCTATATATGGTGGTATTATTACTTCTGCACTGTATGGTAGTATTATTTAGTCTTTACTAATATTTACACCCATGTTTGTCCCATGCTCTCTTTCAGTCCAGTTCAGGACTGTTGCCTGTTATGCCCTGTATGGCGATATTACTTAGGTCCTGCATATTTGGACACAGTATGGCGGTATTATTAATGCTCTGCTTTGTATGTGTATAGTGTCTGGTGCACTATAATGTAATAGATTTGCACCCTGTGTGTCAGTCTTATATTCTGTGGAGGTCACTAGTTAGTAGATCTCTTTGGACCCCTCCTTGGGGCCCCTGCGGTGACCATGTGTCTTGTTGACTTCCCAGTGCCCTGGGGTCATGTGACTCCGCCAGTCAGGCTTCACATTACATATGCTACAATTCCCCACAGGACACCGGGGCCCGTGATCTTATAACAGCCAATCTGCCAGCTACATATGGGCATACCCGAGCGCCAGCCTACAAATATTACTAGGATCATATGGCTGCACTCAGTATATATTAGGTATATATTGTGTCCTTATATTGTCCTCACAGAGTAGTAAATATTCTCCTCTTACTACCTGGAAACCATCAACAAGCTGCTGCACTACTAGTGGCTGAAATTGGGAAACTGTGAAAATTTGTGCCTGTGTCTCTTTTTAGTCCATGAGGATCTTCTGCTGTGAATGACTGTGGGCTGGGGTGATATGCTGGGTCTGGTGACAGTAACCTATCTATCTGCAGGGCTGGGGTGATATGCTGGGTCTGGTGACAGTAACCTATCTATCTGCAGGGCTGGGGTGATATGCTGGTTCTGGTGACAGTAACCTATCTATCTGCAGGACTGGGGTGATATGCTGGGTCTGGTGACAGTAACCTATCTATCTGCAGGGCTGGGGTGATATGCTGGTTCTGGTGACAGTAACCTATCTATCTGCAGGGCTGGGGTGATATGCTGGTACTGGTGACACTAACCTATCTATCTGCAGGGCTGGGGTGATATGCTGGGTCTGGTGACAGTAACCTATCTATCTGCAGGGCTGGGGTGATATGCTGGGTCTGGTGACAGTAACCTATCTATCTGCAGGGCTGGGGTGATATGCTGGGTCTGGTGACAGTAACCTATCTATCTGCAGGGCTGGGGTGATATGCTGGTTCTGGTGACAGTAACCTATCTATCTGCAGGGCTGGGGTGATATGCTGGTTCTGGTGACAGTAACCTATCTATCTGCAGGGCTGGGGTGATATGCTGGTTCTGGGGACAGTAACCTATCTATCTGCAGGGCTGGGGTGATATGCTGGTTCTGGGGACAGTAACCTATCTATCTGCAGGGCTGGGGTGATATGCTGGGTCTGGTGAGACTAATCTATCTATCTGCAGGGCTGGGGTGATATGCTGGGTCTGGTGAGACTAATCTATCTATCTGCAGGGCTGGGGTGATATGCTGGGTCTGGTGACAGTAACCTATCTATCTGCAGGGCTGGGGTGATATTCTGGTTCTGGTGACAGTAACCTATCTATCTGCAGGGCTGGGGTGATATGCTGGGTCTGGTGACAGTAACCTATCTATCTGCAGGACTGGGGTGATATGCTGGTTCTGATGACAGTAACCTATCTATCTGCAGGACTGGGGTGATATGCTGGTTCTGATGACAGTAACCTATCTATCTGCAGGACTGGGGTGATATGCTGGGTCTGGTGAGACTAACCTATCTATCTGCAGGGCTGGGGTGATATGCTGGTTCTGGTGACAGTAACCTATCTATCTGCAGGGCTGGGGTGATATGCTGGGTCTGGTGACAGTAACCTATCTATCTGCAGGGCTGGGGTGATATGCTGGGTCTGGTGACAGTAACCTATCTATCTGCAGGGCTGGGGTGATATTCTGGTTCTGGTGACAGTAACCTATCTATCTGCAGGGCTGGGGTGATATGCTGGGTCTGGTGACAGTAACCTATCTATCTGCAGGACTGGGGTGATATGCTGGTTCTGATGACAGTAACCTATCTATCTGCAGGACTGGGGTGATATGCTGGTTCTGATGACAGTAACCTATCTATCTGCAGGACTGGGGTGATATGCTGGGTCTGGTGAGACTAACCTATCTATCTGCAGGGCTGGGGTGATATGCTGGTTCTGGTGACAGTAACCTATCTATCTGCAGGGCTGGGGTGATATGCTGGGTCTGGTGACAGTAACCTATCTATCTGCAGGACTGGGGTGATATGCTGGTGACAGTAACCTATCTATCTGCAGGACTGGGGTGATATACTGGTTCTGGTGACAGTAACCTATCTATCTGCAGGGCTGGGGTGATATGCTGGTTCTGGTGACAGTAACCTATCTATCTGCAGGACTGGGGTGATATGCTGGTGACAGTAACCTATCTATCTGCAGGACTGGGGTGATATACTGGTTCTGGTGACAGTAACCTATCTATCTGCAGGGCTGGGGTGATATGCTGGTTCTGGTGACAGTAACCTATCTATCTGCAGGACTGGGGTGATATGCTGGTGACAGTAACCTATCTATCTGCAGGGCTGGGGTGATATGCTGGTTCTGGTGACTATATCCTATCTACCGGGATTGATATCTTGGGTTCTGTTCATACAGTGCAGTCCAATTGCTGTAAATACCAGTATATAATATAACACTTCAGCAGTTTCTGTCATGTCTCAGTAGGTTTGTTACATTGTGTTGCTCTTGCTCAGTAGGTTTGTTACATTGTGTTGCTGTTGCTCAGTAGGTTTGTTACATTGTGTTGCTGTTGCTCAGTAGGTTTGTTACATTGTGTTGCTGTTGCTCAGTAGGTTTGTTACATTGTGTTGCTCTTGCTCAGCAGGTTTGTTACATTGTGTTGCTGTTGCTCAGCAGGTTTGTTACATTGTGTTGCTGTTGCTCAGTAGGTTTGTTACATTGTGTTGCTCTTGCTCAGTAGGTTTGTTACATTGTGTTGCTGTTGCTCAGTAGGTTTGTTACATTGTGTTGCTGTTGCTCAGTAGGTTTGTTACATTGTGTTGCTGTTGCTCAGTAGGTTTGTTACATTGTGTTGCTCTTGCTCAGTAGGTTTGTTACATTGTGTTGCTGTTGCTCAGTAGGTTTGTTACATTGTGTTGCTGTTGCTCAGTAGGTTTGTTACATTGTGTTGCTGTTGCTCAGTAGGTTTGTTACATTGTGTTGCTGTTGCTCAGTAGGTTTGTTACATTGTGTTGCTCTTGCTCAGTAGGTTTGTTACATTGTGTTGCTGTTGCTCAGTAGGTTTGTTACATTGTGTTGCTGTTGCTCAGTAGGTTTGTTACATTGTGTTGCTCTTGCTCAGTAGGTTTGTTACATTGTGTTGCTGTTGCTCAGTAGGTTTGTTACATTGTGTTGCTGTTGCTCAGTAGGTTTGTTACATTGTGTTGCTCTTGCTCAGTAGGTTTGTTACATTGTGTTGCTGTTGCTCAGTAGGTTTGTTACATTGTGTTGCTGTTGCTCAGTAGGTTTGTTACATTGTGTTGCTGTTGCTCAGTAGGTTTGTTACATTGTGTTGCTGTTGCTCAGTAGGTTTGTTACATTGTGTTGCTCTTGCTCAGTAGGTTTGTTACATTGTGTTGCTCTTGCTCAGTAGGTTTGTTACATTGTGTTGCTCTTGCTCAGTAGGTTTGTTACATTGTGTTGCTGTTGCTCAGTAGGTTTGTTACATTGTGTTGCTGTTGCTCAGTAGGTTTGTTACATTGTGTTGCTGTTGCTCAGTAGGTTTGTTACATTGTGTTGCTGTTGCTCAGTAGGTTTGTTACATTGTGTTGCTCTTGCTCAGTAGGTTTGTTACATTGTGTTGCTCTTGCTCAGTAGGTTTGTTACATTGTGTTGCTGTTGCTCAGTAGGTTTGTTACATTGTGTTGCTCTTGCTCAGTAGGTTTGTTACATTGTGTTGCTCTTGCTCAGTAGGTTTGTTACATTGTGTTGCTCTTGCTCAGTAGGTTTGTTACATTGTGTTGCTGTTGCTCAGTAGGTTTGTTACATTGTGTTGCTCTTGCTCAGTAGGTTTGTTACATTGTGTTGCTCTTGCTCAGTAGGTTTGTTACATTGTGTTGCTGTTGCTCAGTAGGTTTGTTACATTGTGTTGCTGTTGCTCAGTAGGTTTGTTACATTGTGTTGCTGTTGCTCAGTAGGTTTGTTACATTGTGTTGCTGTTGCTCAGTAGGTTTGTTACATTGTGTTGCTGTTGCTCAGTAGGTTTGTTACATTGTGTTGCTCTTGCTCAGTAGGTTTGTTACATTGTGTTGCTCTTGCTCAGTAGGTTTGTTACATTGTGTTGCTGTTGCTCAGTAGGTTTGTTACATTGTGTTGCTCTTGCTCAGTAGGTTTGTTACATTGTGTTGCTCTTGCTCAGTAGGTTTGTTACATTGTGTTGCTCTTGCTCAGTAGGTTTGTTACATTGTGTTGCTGTTGCTCAGTAGGTTTGTTACATTGTGTTGCTCTTGCTCAGTAGGTTTGTTACATTGTGTTGCTCTTGCTCAGTAGGTTTGTTACATTGTGTTGCTGTTGCTCAGTAGGTTTGTTACATTGTGTTGCTCTTGCTCAGTAGGTTTGTTACATTGTGTTGCTCTTGCTCAGTAGGTTTGTTACATTGTGTTGCTGTTGCTCAGTAGGTTTGTTACATTGTGTTGCTCTTGCTCAGTAGGTTTGTTACATTGTGTTGCTGTTGCTCAGTAGGCTTGTTACATTGTGTTGCTGTTGCTCAGTAGGCTTGTTACATTGTGTTGCTCTTGCTCAGTAGGTTTGTTACATTGTGTTGCTCTTGCTCAGTAGGTTTGTTACATTGTGTTGCTGTTGCTCAGTAGGTTTGTTACATTGTGTTGCTCTTGCTCAGTAGGTTTGTTACATTGTGTTGCTGTTGCTCAGTAGGTTTGTTACATTGTGTTGCTCTTGCTCAGTAGGTTTGTTACATTGTGTTGCTCTTGCTCAGTAGGTCTGTTACATTGTGTTGCTGTTGCTCAGTAGGTTTGTTACATTGTGTTGCTCTTGCTCAGTAGGTTTGTTACATTGTGTTGCTGTTGCTCAGTAGGTTTGTTACATTGTGTTGCTGTTGCTCAGTAGGTTTGTTACATTGTGTTGCTGTTGCTCAGTAGGTTTGTTACATTGTGTTGCTGTTGCTCAGTAGGTCTGTTACAGTATCAGATGGGAATCCCATTGAACCACTTATGGCTGATACAATGTAACACCCAGGTCAGGACTCTTCAGCTGTCCATGATGGTTTCTGCACCAGCCGAGATCTTTTTATTGTATCATTTCATATGTGTGCTCATGAGCCACAGATCTGAAATACTTTGTGCTGCTGTGACCATTGTATTATCATTAGACCGACTATGATCCTACAGGTCTTAGTCTTTTGTAGGGGTCAAGGAATGGGTGCAGGTATCCTGAGGCCATCCCGGAGATCCGGGGAGGGGGTGCAGGGCAGGTTGGTGGGCACAGCGCCTCCTGTGGCTGCAGCTGGTACAGTGTGAATGGTCAGATGTTCCAGTCTTCCCAGAACCGTCCGGCTGGTTGTTCCGGCCTCTGGAGATTTACTAACCACAATGAAAATTTTCCCAGAATCCTTCGGCTCCCGGATTAACAGGATTATAGAGAATCAATGTGCGGCATCTGGGAAGCTGGAAATATCTGGGCCGAGCCATCCGCGTGTAGACGGATATGGATGTGTATACACTACACAGGAGGATATAGGATATCTATCTATCTATCTATCTATCTATCTATCTATCTATCTATCTATCTATCTCCTATCTATCTATCTATCTATCTATCTATCTATCTATCTATCTAAACCTTCTTTCGCTCCCTGGGATTGTCCTGCTCCTGATCCCTACAATCCTCGGTCTCTCCTCACAGGTCTCTATCTCTGGCACATCCTTCATGACTTCTTCATCTTCTTCTTCCTCTTCCTTCTGCTGCTGCGGGCAGATCATTACACAGCAGAGATTTCCTCCCTCCATTCATTGCTCTCCTCTCTCCACAGACAATTGTTATGCCGGTCCTGTCCCCTCCACACACAACACGGCAGAGGCGGCCGAGAAATCAATTATGTGATAAAAATATGTAAAAGATAAACTCTGTATGAATGTGTATGTGTGAGTATATATGTATGTGTGTGAATGTATGTGAGTGTACATGTATTTGTGTGTATATAATATGTGTGTAAATCTATATGTATGTTTATGTATTATGTGTGGGTATATCTGTATGTGTGTATGCATAAGTATTATGTGTATGTATGTTTTTGTGTGTACATGTATATGTGTGAGTATGTGTGTGTATTATGTGTGCATATCTGAATGTGTCTGGCTTTTGATGCAGCAGAGGCAGCAGCTGTGTGTATATGTTTTGTGTGTGTATGTGTAGGTATATCTGTATATGTATGTATAGCTGTATCTCAGTATCTGTCTTTTGATGCAGCAGCTGTGTGTATATGTGTATGTGTGTATATCTGTATGTGTATGTATATATCTGTATGTGTATGTGTGTATATCTGTATGTGTATGTATATATCTGTATGTGTATGTGTGTATATCTGTATGTATATCTGTATCTGTATGTATATATCTGTATCTGTCTTTTGATGCAGCAGAGGCAGCAGCTGTGTGTATATGTGTATATATGTGTGTATATCTATATGTGTATATCTGTATGTGTATGTATATATCTGTATGTGTATGTATATATCTGTATGTGTATGTATATATCTGTATGTGTATATCTGTATCTGTCTTTTGATGCAGCAGAGGCAGTAGCTGTGTGTATATCTATCTGTATGTGTATGTATGTGTATATCTGTGTGTATATGTGTATATATGTGTGTATCTATATATGTATATCTGTATGTGTATGTATATATCTGTATCTGTCTTTTGATGCAGCAGAGGCAGCAGCTGTGGCTTTCACTGCATCAAATTGTGGTTGGTAAAGGAGCGGTGCGGAGAGGCGGGTGGCGGGGAGGAGGGGGGGATGGAGCCGGTCGCATTGGAGAGGGAGAATGATGAGAAAATGTATTTTGAAGCGGCGCGCACCTCCGTGCTCCTGAGCGATGTCAGTGCACACTGCTAAATGGATTATGTGCGGATTGACAGCAGCAGCTACATAGGAAGACGGAGCTGAGGCGTCGTGAGGAGCCGCAACCGGGCACCGCAGGCCTTCCCATGGAGAATATATTTTTGTAAGTAGCCACCTCCGCCCATCGCTGCTTTATGCCAAAGACAAAACCTGGTGCTGAGCGGCTGCGCCCCCCTGTGTGTCTGCGTCCTCATGAATAGGGTGTGTAGCCATCATTCCTAATCCTGCCCCATCCCTACCCTGTATGCCCATATCATCTGCCCTGACAGGTACCATCTACCCTGGCGGGGTGTGAGGGGGTAACCTGAAGCCTGGAGGAGGATTACGGTATACTGAGGAAAGGTCTGCTGTACAGGGGGTTCTGAGGGGCTTCCCCTTTAAGAGACAGACCCAGGGCTATGGGAATTACAATGTATCCATAAGATTGATATTCTCAGGACCTGTCTCTTTAAGATGTCTTAAGGATTCCTGGAAGTACATTGTATGGTAATCGTGTGACATGTACCTGGTTACATCACAGTGTAGGTACAGTCACATTGTTACATTGTAGTCACATTATAGTCACATTGTAGTCATATTGTTACATTATAGTCACATTGTCACATTCTAATGACATTGGTAGATTGTAGTCACATTGTAGTTTCATTGTTACATTGTAGCCACATTATAGTTACATTGTAGTCATATTGTTACATTATCGTCACATTGTCACATTCTATTGACATTGGTAGATTGTAGTCGCATTGTAGTTTTATTGTTACATTGTAGCCACATTATAGTCATATTGTTACATTATAGTCACATTATAGTTGCATTGTATTCATATTGTTACATTATAGTCACATTGTAGTCACATTGTCACATTCTAGTGACATTTGTTAGATTGTAGTCGCATTGTATTCACATTGTTACATTCCAGTCACATTGTAGTTGCATTGTTACATAGTAGATATGGTAGACTAAAGCCACAGGCCTATCCAGTCCATCCTATACACTGAATGAGTTAATCCAAAGGAAGGTGAAACCTCTTTGACGGGTCCCTCTCCTGACTCCCAATATTACATAATTCTCAGGTTCGTGTCCCATCTACCAATGAGCCAGTTTTGCCTCCCATAAACCATTATAGTATTATGGGCGGGGGCCCGAGGGGCAAAATAACAAGCAGTATTACCTCTCTTGGGCTCCTTTGGGGTGTCCAGTGCGGGTCCACCTCTCCTTTTGGGCCTCTTTGGCCCCCTGAGTGATATCAGCGCCTGGAGGGGACACTAAGGCCTGTGATTGGTCCTCAGCAGTCACATGGGATGTGCCGATGTCTTGGCGCTCGCGTCTATGTGGGCAAACTTACCGAATACTCGTGAGCTGAATCCCTTGAGGTTCTCCCAACACTTATCCCGGCCAAGATATTTAGTTCCCGTTACTTGTGATGTTTTTACTTCCATAAGTCTCATTCAGACCCCTCTTGATCTTGCACCCTGGTCCCCCGATCACCAAACCCCAGGTCAGTGACCTCCATAGTCTCACCGCTCTTACAGTAAAGAATCCCAATGGTAAAACTTTCTTTCCTCCTGAAAATATAAGTTGTGTTTCCAATGGCCTTCTCTTTTAGTCTCATGCATCTTGTAATATCGGTGCCCCTGACCCGGTGCTGGACACCAATGGTGGCAACACAACCTAAGGGCATATAATGCCGTCTGATGTGGTCTGCAGGGGTGTCCACCAATCTAAAAGTGTCCTGTGTTGATCCAGAGGCAGGTGAACCCCAATTGGGTCTGCCATATTACTGCTGACAGATCTTTGGACCATATAATGAGGCCCGTTGGGTTCTCCGCCATTTTGATGGAGAAACTAGTGTTGTGTATAGTGCTCGTGATTTCATTAAATCAGACACATCGAGATGGACCCAATGACGTAGATGTGAACAGAGCCCTAGATGCTGCAATATTGGTGCAGTGCACTGGTGCGCCCCCTGTGCAGTGTGCGCCAGACTGGATGGAAACTGGAAAATAGGCAAGTAATAAGGATGGACAGGCCTAGAGTATGTGCCCCCCCAGTGCGGCTGCTCAAGGGCCCCATAGACGGAGGGGACGGAGCTTCCCACTGTCTATTATTTAGCATATAAGGGACTGAGCTCACGAGGCTTCCACCACTGATAGTGACTCTGACCCATTGTAACGCACCAGAGGTGCACCAATCATGGTGAGGGATGACTTACATTTCTGGTCGTGGTCGCTGTACCCCTCCCAGACTGCAGAGGGAGTCTATTGTCAATGTAGGAAAAAGTGGGCATGTTATATTAAGTGGGAGCGCATGAGTGGGTGGGTAGATTCCTTATGGGAAATTTGTTATGTCATAATATTGGGGCAGATGTGCTAAACGCAAAGTGAAGTATGACGGTGAAATTCTCAGAATATTGAACATTGGTTCAGAAAAGTCACTGAAAATCAATCTGTTGTCCTTGTCTGGCTTGACAGCCCCGTGAAATGTTCTAGGAGGGGTGATCTTCACAAATATGGTGGTCAGGGCACGCACAGAAAACGGGGGTAACTGCTCTAGAATGGCCTCACATGGTATGAAGATATTAGAGATGGTTAGATGGTGCGCATGGAATATTCAAGTCGTAGAAGTAGTCGTTAAAAAAGTTTTGGGTTACTCGAAAAGATCTTCTATCCTCGCGATCAACACCAGATCTAAGGAGAAGCTTAATGGCTAAGTTACCAAAGAATCCTGAGATACAAGTGAATAAGTGAAACATTCCGAGATTAAAAAAAATTTCAAATTTTTGAATAAAAATTTTCAAATTTTTACCCTTCATGTTTTCGTTACAAATTTAATTAAAATATTCCTTAGAGATAAATGAAGAGAGTTTTGAGGTCAACAAACACCTTAGGCTAGGTTCACACCAGCGCTGGGCTGTCCGTTGTTCGCATCCACCAGGGGACACAAATGATGGAGAGTGAAAATTATTCAATAAAAAGTGAGAATTTTAAGTTGAAATGTAAAATATTGAGAAAAATAGTTTAATGTCCTGAGATAAAAAAAAAAGAGTAATAAATTGAAAATTTTGAGAAAAGATGAAAATCTAGAGTCAACATCGAAAGCGATTCAGTACGTTAGAGTTCTAAGATAAAAAGTAACATTTCTGAGATAAAAGAGACGTGCTCTGAGACACAGGGCGAGGGTAAAATGTGAAAATTCTGAGGTAAAAATGAGAATTTTTAAAAGTTGTAATGAAAATTGAGGATTCTAAGATAAAAAAGTAACGAATCTGAAATAAAATCTAGAATTTCTGAGATTAAATAAAGTAATAGTGAGGTAAAAGGTTTGTGTTCTGTGATAAATAGTGAATTATAGGGTGAAAGGTGAAACATTTGAGGTAAAAGATGAAATTTTACAATGAAAAGTTAAAATTTGGGGATGAAGGATGAAAATTCCAAGATAAAAAGTGAAAATTCTTACAGGGGTTCGACCCATCCGAATTAAGAATGATTTTGGCTTGAGGATGTCTTAGCCTGAGAAATTCACTGATTGGTAAATCCTGAACCCGATCATCTTCAGTTTGGGATTTTTGGTGATTTGTGCTTTTGTTGCTTTCAGATTTTTGGAATTCTTACAAGTCGGAGTTCTTCTTGTATGTGTTGAACTTTAAATGTCTATGTAGTAGTATAGTACTAAAAAGGGTTGGAGGAGGCCAGCACTAAACGTTTGGAGGAGGCCAGCACTAAAGGTTTGGAGGAGGCCGGCACTAAAGGTTTGGAGGAGGCCGGCACTAAAGGGTTGGAGGAGGCTGGCAATAAAGGGTTGGAGGAGGCCGGCACTAAAGGGTTGGAGGAAGCTGGCATTGAAGGGTTGGAGGAGGCCGGCACTAAAGGGTTGGAGGAGGCCGCCACCACTTTATCCTTTAGGATTGATTGTGGGAAGACCAAAATTGCAGAGCTGTGCTGTGCTAACCTTAGGGGCGCACTGTGCGGCTATACAGAGCCCATTAGGTGGTGCAGGACTCATCTATTCCCTACTATGAACCCATATGTGCTGAATCCACGGAATTTGGATTTGTGTCATAATAAGATGTGTTTTGGGCCCAATCAAGACCATTTTGTTACAATATTATTATTGTTCTTCTTTACTGCCTGAGACACATGGTCAGCCTTGATTTCGGATACAGTGTAAATTTTGCCAAATCTTCCAAATAAGCTCATGGAGCGCTGCTCATCTGTTCTCTACTGCAAACCCATAGATGGCGAATCCAGGAAATTTGTAATTGTGTCGTAAATATGTGTTTTGGGCTGAGCAAGACCGTTACGCTCCATTATTAGTCTTCCTCAGTCTCTGCGGCACATTTTCAGAAATATTACTCGAGCTCTAATGTGAAACGCTCATTGGACATTGGACATTGTGCCTATCTGTTCCCTACTACAAACACATTGATGCCAAATTTATTAAATTTGGGATTGTGATAATTGGATACGTTTCAGGGCCGATCCCGATAACTCAGTCATATTATTACAATGACTATTCTTTTTCTGTTTCGGAGCCTCCGCAGCAGAGAAATATGACACAAGTCATTACCAGAACAGCTCATCGATTGTAGTAAACATAGTATAAATTTTGTAAAATTTGGCAAATTTGCTGATGGTACAATCCTTAGCAAATTTCTTACTGCAAACCCATAGATTTCATTTACTTCATAATACAAGAAATTTTGGGCTGATCAAGACCATTGTTACATTCTTCTTCTTCTTCATCACTCCAGGACTCACTCAAGTCATAGCAACCGCTCATCATCAGTGTCATACACTGTGCAAATTTTGCAAATGTGCTCATCTCTTCTCTACTCCAAACCCAATTCTATGATATTTGGAATTGTCGTAATATGACTCAAGTCGTAACAAAAACCGCTCATCCTCGATGATCTGCTCAGTGCAAATTTTGCCAAATTTTGCCAATTTTATGATGGAGCAATGCTCATCAATTTCCTACTGCAAACCCATAGATGCCAAATCTTTTGAATTTGCAATTGTGTCATAATTGAAGGCATTTTGGGCCAATCAAGACCTTTAAAGAGGACCTTTCACCATATCTGGGCACAGGCAGTGTTATATACTGCCAGAAAGCTGACAGTGCGCTGAATTCAGCCCACTGTCGGCTTTCCCGATCCGTGCCCGGTGTAAAGCGCTATCGGTCCGGTACCGTAGCGCTTTACAGTCAGAAGGGCGTTTCTGACCATTAGCCAGAGACGTCCTTCTGCCTCGCGGCGCCAATCGCGCTGTGCTGTGGAGCCGGGAGGAACGCCCCCTCCCTCTCCTGATAATGCTCGTCTATGGACAATCTGTGTGAGCAGAGGGAGGGGGCGTTCCTCCCCGCTCCACAGCACAGCGCGATTGGCGCCGCGAGGCAGAAGGACGTCTCTGGCTAATGGTCAGAAACGCCCTTCTGACCATAGAAGAGCTACGGTACCGGACCGTAAGCTCTTCACGCCGGGCACAGATCGGGAAAGCTGACAGTGCGCTGAATTCAGCGCACTGTCAGCTTTCTGGCAGTATATAGAACTGCCTGTGCCCGGATATGGTGAAAGGTCCTCTTTAAGATACAAAGTTATTGTTCTTCTTCAGTCTCGAAATCTATGCAGGACATTTTCGCCAATATCAGTCAAATCGTAATGAGAACCAATTGTTGACTTGTGCACAGTGCAAATTTTGGCAAATTTTGCAAATTTGCTTATGAATCAGGGCTCATCTAATCCCTACTGCAAACCCACAGGTTGCTTCCTTATGCAATGTGTTTTGGGGCCGATCAAGACCAATACGTTACATTCTTCTTCTTCTTCTTCATCAGTCCAGGACTGACTCAAGTCATAATAAGAACCGCTCATCATCAATGTCATACAATGTGCAAATTTTGCAAATGTTCTCATTTCTTCTCTACTGCAAATCCATTTCTATATTTGGAATTGTCATAATAGGACTCAAGTCATAACAAAAGTCGCTCTTTGGCAATATTCTGCTCAGTGCAAATTTTGGCAAAATTTTGCAAATTTGCTTATGAATCAGGGCTCATCTATTCCCTGCTGCAAACCCACAGATGAAATTTGCCATTGCTTCCTTAGACAATGTGTTTTGGGGCCGATCAAGACCATTCCGTTACCTTATTCTAATGATTGTCCTTCATCATTGATGTCCTATGTAGTGCAAATTTTACCAAATTTTGCCAATTGGGATGAAAAGTTCTGTAGTGATGGGGTGTGCACCGCGTCTTGTCCTGAGCTGTTATCTGTTGGCAGGTCCTTCCCTATGAGATCAGACACAGAATCCAGGAGCCCGCACCTCATGGGCGCCGCGATGACACCACCACCAGGCCGCGGATAAAGATTAGAGCTGGTGAACAGCTTGGGAGTAGTTTAATGTATGAATCACACGGCCGAGCATCAGATCTCTCAGGTTCTTGCCGCGATTCCATAATTAGATTATCAGTGATAAGGGGATTAGGTCTGGAGGAGCTTAGTATCATGAATACGGAAAGAGATTTGGAGCGGGAAAGACGAGCAGATTGTATGATAATAAATTCATGGGGGCGCAGCTGCTCGCTCTCCATGATGTGACTGATCCCAAGCACAAACACCTCACACGTCCGGAACAACACAGCAGGGACCTGATAGGAAGAGATAGCAAATATGGCAGCAAATTGGCGTACGGTGGATACAGCGCGCTCATCCCGTGGACACAATGTACAAATGACAGGACATAGAACCGTCTGTTATTAGACTGTGGAGGTGTCGGTCCTCACTGCTGTAGAATTCTATTCATGAAACAAGAGGGGTCAGTGTCACTACAGCTATGAGCAGGGAATGGCGCTGTGCAATGTACCGGGAAGCTGGAAACAATGCAGGACAAGATGACGTTTTTACTGACACCATTTGGGGAAAGATCACTTTTTATTCAATTTTGGAGGCAAAGTGTTGAAAAAAAACTTTATTTGGCTATTTTGATTATTTTTTTTTTTTTGCCGCTACGCCATTCACAGTATGAGATAAATATTTTAATAGTTCGGGCATTTTGGAGCGTGGGGATACCTAATGTGTTTGTGCTTACTTTTGTATCTGATCTCGGGAAAGCTGGGTGATTTGAACTTTTGTGTTTTTTATACTTTTAAAAACTTTTTTTTTTTCTTCTTTTGCTTTTATGATCAGACCCCCTAGGTAACTTGAGACCTAAGGAGTCTGATGGCTCGTACTATGCACTGCCATACTACTGTACTACTACTGTATTGCAATGAATAGCAAAATGCCATCACTTCTATTAGAGGCTGCCTCGGGCTGCGTGTAATAGATAGAGTGCAATCACAAGTCTGGGAGCCTTGTATAGGTTCCTGGATATCATACAACCGATCGCTGCCCTCTGGTGATGTTCAGGGGGCAGTGATTGGTGAAAAAGGGTGGCGCTTGTGCAATTTAAATGCTGTGGTCCCATTTGACTGCGGCGTCTAAAGGGTTAACAGCCGCGATCGGTGCAGGTATTATACAGCCGACATGTATGGAGAGAGCTGTGACCCTTTCTGTGCATCCAGGTGATCAGCCCAGACCAGATAGATATGAGACTAGGGTTACCCGTAGTGATACATATTATATAATGGTCACTTGTAGTGATAGATCTATGAGATTACAGTAACAATATACATTATATTACTATATCACTATATTACTATTCTACGTTCTCCCACCTCTGACCGCTCCCTGACCCTCCATCCATATTTTCCATCACTCCAGATTATAATCTTCTCAGAGATCGCAGAGGTTTAGCATGTAATCCTACTTCTGCATGTAATTTTACAGATTACTTCCAGATATAATCTCTATATCATGCTGAGTCACTTTGTAAATCCTTTACTTTACTGATCTTATGTTACATCATGTCGTATACTCCGGTCACATCTAAAGCAGCGTCCACAATAGTCATGGGGTAACTACTAATATACTCCAGTAATAACTAGCACTGTACCAGAGCTGCAATCATAATTCTGCTGGATAGATAGATAGGAGATAGATAGATAGATAGATAGATAGATAGATAGATAGATAGATAGATAGATAGGAGATAGATAGATAGGAGATAGATAGATAGGAGATAGATAGATAGGAGATAGATAGATAGATAGATAGGAGATAGATAGATAGGAGATAGATAGATAGATAGATAGATAGATAGATAGATAGATAGATAGATAGGAGATAGATAGATAGATAGATAGATAGATAGATAGATAGGAGATAGATAGATAGATAGGAGATAGATAGATAGATAGGAGATAGATAGATAGATAGATAGGAGATAGATAGATAGATAGATAGGAGATAGATAGATAGATAGGAGATAGATAGATAGATAGGAGATAGATAGATAGATAGATAGATAGATAGATAGATAGGAGATAGATAGATAGGAGATAGATAGATAGATAGATAGATAGATAGATAGATAGATAGATAGATAGGAGATAGATAGATAGATAGATAGATAGGAGATAGATAGATAGGAGATAGATAGATAGATAGATAGATAGATAGATAGATAGATAGATAGATAGATAGGACATAGATAGATAGATAG
Source organism: Leptodactylus fuscus (assembly GCF_031893055.1). NCBI lineage: Eukaryota > Metazoa > Chordata > Amphibia > Anura > Leptodactylidae > Leptodactylus > Leptodactylus fuscus. The sequence goes on along the minus strand of NC_134266.1, from coordinate 277,052,921 downwards.
ATAGGAGATAGATAGATAGATAGATAGATAGATAGATAGATAGATAGGAGATAGATAGATAGATAGATAGATAGATAGATAGATAGGAGATAGATAGATAGATAGATAGATAGGAGATAGATAGATAGGAGATAGATAGATAAATAGATAGATAGGAGATAGATAGATAGATAGATAGATAGATAGATAGATAGGACATAGATAGATAGATAGATAGGAGATAGATAGATAGATAGATAGATAGATAGATAGATAGATAGATAGGATAGATACAGTCCTATGAAAAAGTTTGGGCACCCCTATTAATCTTAATCATTTTTAGTTCTAAATATTTTGGTGTTTGCAGCAGCCATTTCAGTTTGATATATCTAATAACTGATGGACACAGTAATATTTCAGGATTGAAATGAGGTTTATTGTACTAACAGAAAATGCGCAATATGCATTAAACCAAAATTTGACCGGTGCAAAAATATGGGCACCTCAACAGAAAAGTGACATTAATATTTAGTACATCCTCCTTTTGCAAAGATAACAGCCTCTAGTCGCTTCCTGTAGCTTTTAATCAGTTCCTGGATCCTGGATAAAGGTATTTTGGACCATTTCTTTCTACAAAACAATTCAAGTTCAGTTAAGTTTGATGGTCGCCGAGCATGGACAGCCCGCTCTCAAATGATCTGAAAACAAAGATTGTTCAACATAGTTGTTCAGGGGAAGGAGACAAAACGTTGTCTCAGAGATTTAACCTGTCAGTTTCCACTGTGAGGAACATAGTAAGGAAATGGAAGACCACAGGGACAGTTCTTGTTAAGCCCAGAAGTGGCAGGCCAAGAAAAATATCAGAAAGACAGAGAAGAAGAATGGTGAGAACAGTCAAGGACAATCCACAGACCACCTCCAAAGAGCTGCAGCATCATCTTGCTGCAGATGGTGTCACTGTGCATCGGTCAACTATACAGCGCACTTTGCACAAGGAGAAGCTGTATGGGAGAGTGATGAGAAAGAAGCCGTTTCTGCACGTACGCCACAAATAGAGTTGCCTGAGGTATGAAAAAGCACATTTGGACAAGGCAGCTTCATTTTGGAAACAAAAATTGAGTTGTTTGGTTATAAAAAAAGGCGTTATGCATGGCGTCCAAAAAGAAACAGCATTCCAAGAAAAACACATGCTACCCACTGTAAAATTTGGTGGAGGTTCCATCATGCTTTGGGGCTGTGTGGCCAATGCCGGCATCGGGAATCTTGTTAAAGTTGAGAGTCGCATGGATTCCACTCAGTATCAGCAGATTCTTGAGAATAATGTTCAAGAATCAGTGACGAAGTTGAAGTTACGCCGGGGATGGATATTTCAGCAAGACAATGATCCAAAACACCGCTCCAAATCCTCAGGCATTCATGCAGAGGAACAATTACAATGTTCTGGAATGGCCATCCCAGTCCCCAGACCTGAATATCATTGAACATCTGTGGGATGATTTGAAGCGGGCTGTCCATGCTCGGCGACCATCTAACTTAACTGAACTTGAATTGTTTGTCCAAAATACCTTCATCCAGGATCCAGGAACTGATTAAAAGCTACAGGAAGCAACTAGAGGCTGTTATCTTTGCAAAAGGAGGATCTACTAAATATTAATGTCACTTTTCTGTTGAGGTGCCCATACTTTTGCACCGGTCAAATTTTGGTTTAATGCATATTGCACATTTTCTGTTAGTACAATAAACCTCATTTCAATCCTGAAATATTACTGTGTCCATCAGTTATTAGATATATCAAACTGAAATGGCTGCTGCAAACACCAAAATATTTAGAACTAAAAATGATTAAGATTAATAGGGGTGCCCAAACTTTTTCATAGGACTGTAGATAGATAGATAGGAGATAGATAGATAGATAGGAGATAGATAGATAGATAGATAGGAGATAGATAGATAGATAGATAGGAGATAGATAGATAGGAGATAGATAGATAGATAGATAGATAGATAGATAGGAGATAGATAGATAGATAGATAGATAGATAGATAGATATATAGATAGATAGGAGATAGATAGATAGATAGATAGATAGGACATAGATAGATAGATAGATAGATAGATAGGAGATAGACAGATAGATAGATAGATAGATAGATAGGAGATAGATAGATAGATAGGAGATAGATAGATAGGAGATAGATAGATAGATAGATAGATAGATAGATAGGAGATAGATAGATAGGAAATAGATAGATAGATAGATAGATAGATAGATAGATAGATAGATAGGAGATAGATAGATAGATAGATAGATAGATAGGAGATAGATAGATAGATAGATAGATAGATAGGAAATAGATAGGAGATAGATAGATAGATAGATAGATAGATAGATAGATAGATAGATAGATAGATAGATAGGAGATAGATAGATAGATAGATAGATAGATAGATAGGAGATAGATAGATAGATAGATAGATAGATAGATAGATAGGAGATAGATAGATAGGAGATAGATAGATAGATAGATAGATAGGAGATAGATAGATAGGAGATAGATAGATAGATAGATAGATAGATAGATAGGAGATAGATAGATAGATAGATAGATAGATAGATAGATAGGAGATAGATAGATAGATAGGAGATAGATAGATGATAGATAGATAGATAGATAGGAGATAGATAGATAGATAGATAGATAGGAGATAGATAGATAGGAGATAGATAGATAGATAGATAGATAGATAGATAGATAGATAGATAGGAGATAGATAGATAGGAAATAGATAGGAGATAGATAGATAGATAGGAGATAGATAGAGAGATAGATAGATAGATAGATAGATAGGAGATAGATAGATAGATAGGAGATAGATAGATAGATAGATAGATAGATAGATAGATAGGAGATAGATAGATAGATAGATAGGAGATAGATAGATAGATAGATAGATAGATAGATAGATCGATAGGAGATAGATAGGAGATAGATAGATAGGAGATAGATAGGAGATAGATAGGAGATAGATAGATAGATAGGAGATAGATAGATAGATAGTTAATAGATAGATAGGAGATAGATAGGAGATAGATAGATAGATAGATAGTTAATAGATAGATAGGAGATAGATAGATAGATAGATAGATAGATAATAGATGTATCCCTGTAGCTCTGCTCCATGTCTTCGCTCTCTCTTCTGATGACATCATCGGGGGCCGCTCCCATTATTTCGCTGTTGCCGCCTACGCTGGTAATTTGGATGTGATTTTCTTTGCAGATTTGTGATGATTTTGCGATTGCCTTGTGAGCGGTTCTGATTCCTCGTTTCGCTCACTCCGTGGACTGCGCCACTTTATTTCCATAATTACTGCGACGTGTTGTTACATTTTCATGGCTCAGGCGAGAATTGATTTTCAGATTGGGCAGAACATTGGATTTCTGTGTAATAATGTGAAGGCGAGGGATCATTGAATACGAGGCGGATAATCTACCGGCGGGGTGGGGGTGGGGGCGGGGGCTCGTCACAGTCTGACTCCTGGATCATCCTTTGTACTGTTCATCCTGAGCCTCCTGGTTCATGAATAGAATGCTAAAACTGCAGTGAAGACTGAAAGCTGCAGAAGTAGAGCAATGATATAGATCATATATTGCAGAAATACATCCTATAGTACAATGTAGTTACTTTCTGAGTCTAAGGAAAGTTGGGTGGCCCAGGGAGACACAAGTGATGATTTCTCTTTGGATTTCCTTTCCCTGAGGATATAATAAAACCTCTGATTATTCCTTCATAATTATCGGCGCCGCCGCCGCGCTGCGTACACAGTAATTACCGCTAATTAGCTGTGATTAGTTGCAGTCATTGCCTGGGATCAGGTTCTATTGTGTGGTATAGAGTCTGATAGTAGATCCCCGGGGGCTGAGACACTACGAGTGAGCCGCAGGGGCCAATGGGGCTCCGGGCCCTGAGTACTGAGGCTTCCCCCATTGCCACCAATTAGATAAAGGGGCCCCAGTGATGACTGCCTGAAAGTAACTCATCACAACCATAGAGGAAGGGGCCCCAGTCTGCACGTGTTATACAGTATACACAGGAGCTGTCAGGACGTGCTATACAGTATACACAGGAGCTGTCACAGGACGTGCTATACAGTATACACAGGAGCTGTCAGGACGTGCTATAAAGTATACACAGGAGCTGTCACAGGACGTGCTATACAGTATACAGAGGAGCGGTCATAGGACATACTATACAGTATACACTGGAGCTGTCACAGGACGTGCTATACAGTATACACAGGAGCTGTCAGGACGTGCTATACAGTATACACAGGAGCTGTCACAGGACAAGCTATACAGTATACACAGGAGCTGTCACAGGACGTGCTATACAGTATACACAGGAGCTGTCAGGACGTGCTATAAAGTATACACAGGAGCTGTCAGGACGTGCTATACAGTATACACAGGAGCTGTCAGGACGTGCTATACAGTATACACAGGAGCTGTCAGGATGTGCTATACAGTATACACAGGAGCTGTCACAGGACGTGCTATACAGTATACACAGGAGCTGTCAGGATGTGCTATACAGTATACACAGGAGCTGTCACAGGACGTGCTATACAGTATACACAGGAGCTGTCAGGACGTGCTATAAAGTATACACAGGAGCTGTCACAGGACGTGCTATACAGTATACAGAGGAGCGGTCATAGGACATACTATACAGTATACACTGGAGCTGTCACAGGACGTGCTATACAGTATACACAGGAGCTGTCAGGACATGCTATACAGTATACACAGGAGCTGTCACAGGACAAGCTATACAGTATACACAGGAGCGGTCACAGGACGTGCTATACAGTATACAGAGGAGCGGTCACAGGATGTGCTATACAGTATATACAGGAGCGGTCACAGGACGTGCTATACAGTATACAGAGGAGCGGTCACAGGATGTGCTATACAGTATACAGAGGAGCGGTCATAGGACGTGCTATACAGTATATACAGGAGCGGTCACAGGACAAGCTATACAGTATACAGAGGAGCGGTCACAGGACGTGCTATACAGTATATACAGGAGCGGTCACAGGACAAGCTATACAGTATACAGAGGAGCGGTCACAGGACGTGCTATACAGTACACACAGGAGTGGTCACAGGACATGCTATACAGTAGACACAGGAGCAGTCACAGGGCGTGCTATACAATAGATACAGGAGCGGTCACAGGACATGCTATATAGTATACACAGGAGCGGTCACAGGACGTGCTATACAGTATATACAGGAGCGGTCACAGGACGTGCTATACAGTATACAGAGGAGCGGTCACAGGATGTGCTATACAGTATACAGAGGAGCGGTCACAGGACGTGCTATACAGTACACACAGGAGTGGTCACAGGACATGCTATACAGTAGACACAGGAGTGGTCACAGGACATGCTATACAGTAGACACAGGAGCAGTCACAGGGCGTGCTATACAATAGATACAGGAGCGGTCACAGGACATGCTATATAGTATACACAGGAGCGGTCACAGGACGTGCTATACAGTATATACAGGAGCGGTCACAGGACGTGCTATACAGTATACAGAGGAGCGGTCACAGGATGTGCTATACAGTATACAGAGGAGCGGTCACAGGACGTGCTATACAGTATATACAGGAGCGGTCACAGGACGTGCTATACAGTATACAGAGGAGCGGTCACAGGACGTGCTATACAGTATACAGAGGAGCGGTCACAGGACGTGCTATACAGTATATACAGGAGCGGTCACAGGACAAGCTATACAGTATACAGAGGAGCGGTCACAGGATGTGCTATACAGTATATACAGGAGCGGTCACAGGACGTGCTATACAGTACACACAGGAGTGGTCACAGGACATGCTATACAGTAGACACAGGAGCGGTCACAGTGCGTGGTATACAGTAGACACAGGAGCGGTCACAAGATGTGTATACAGTACATACAGTTACGGTCACAGGACGTGTTATACAGTAGACACAGGAGCAGTCACAGGATGTGCTATATAGTAGATACAGGAGCGGTCACAGGACGTACTATACAGTATACAGAGGAGTGGTCACAGGACGTACTATACAGTAGACACAGGAGCAGTCACAGGACATGCTATACAGTAGATACAGGAGTGGTCACAGGATGTGCTATACATTAGACTCAGGAGCGGTTATAGGACATGCTATACAGTATACACAGGAACGGTCACAGGACGTGCTATACAGTAGACACAGGAGCAGTCACAGGATGTGCTATACAGTATACAGAGGAGCGGTCATAGGACGTACTATATAGTATACACAGGAGCAGTCACAGGGCATGCTATCCTATTAATATTATAAATGTGAAAGTTTGTGAGTTTGTGAGTTTGGATGTTCAGATGTTTGTTCCTCAATCACGCAAAACCCGCTCCACCGATTTGGCTGAAATTTTCCACAAACATAGTTACTACACCCGATTGCGCAATAGGCTACTTTTCGTTACAATAGCGCACATACGTTTGTGCCAGGACCCCCACAAAATCCAAACTCACACCACCATCTCTGCAATCTCACACACTTTGGACCATAGCAAGCCACAAAATTCCTATTGCCCTCTCCAGCCTCGCCCCTAACCCCACACAATCTCATATACATATACTTTACCACTTTGCCCCTCACCTTAACGATACTCCAGGAGGCGCTCTTTAACGCTCCGGAGCAGCCATGTTTGCCGACCCCCACCGCTCTGACAATCCGCGACACCGCCCACCCATGTCAATACCCCTAGGCGGTCTAATAAATGCAAAAAAAAAAAAGTTTTAAAAAAGTAAAAAAAATATAAAAAAAAATAAAAAGGATTAAAAATTCAAATCCCCCCCCTTTCCCTAGAACACATATAAAAGTAGTTAAAAACTGTGAAGCACATACATGTTAGGTATCCCCGCGTCCAAAATCGCCCGCTCTACAAAGTTATACAAATATTTTTCCTGTTCGGTAAACGCCGTAGCGGGAAAAATGGTCAAAAGTGCCAAACCGCCATTTTTTCACTGTTTTGATTCTGATAAAAATTTGAATAAAAAGAGGATCAAAGCAATAACATTTCCCGAAAATGGTAGAACTACAAAGTACACCTGGTCCCGCAAAAAAAGACGCCCTATGCATCCCCGTACACGCATGTATAAAAAAGTTACGGCTGTCAGAATATGGCGACTTTTCAAAAAAAATTTTTTAACACAGTTTTGGATTTTTTTAAGGGTCAAAATGTAAATAAAACCATATAAATTTGGTATCCCCGGAATCGTAATGAAACACAGAATACAGGGGACATGTCAGTTTGGCTGCACAGTGAACGCCGTAAAACCAAAGCCCGTAAGAAAGTCGCAGAAATGCATTTTTTCTTCAAATCCACCCCATTCTGAATTTTTTCGCTGCTTCCCAGTACATTATACAGAATAAATAATGGTGGCATCATGAAGAAAAATTTGTCCCGGAAAAATTAAGACCTCATATGGCTCTGGGAGCGGAGAAATAAAAAAGTTATGGGGTTTAGAAGGAGGGGAGTCAAAAACGAAAATCAAAAAATGCCATCGGCGGGAAAGGGTTAACTTCAAATACTTCTGTCCCAAAGTCACTATGTAAAGTTTCTCACAACACCGTATATATAGCGGCTCAAATACAAAGTAACTGCAACACAAAAGTCTCACGTATTCTCTGAATTACAGCAACAACAAGATACAAAGTTACATTTCATATCCCATACCTTATACACAGTACGAAAACCTTACCCGCGCCTGTATATACCCACTGCTACAATCACCGCAGACCAAGTCGCGGGTACCAGCTAGTACAGTATACACAGGAGCTGTCACAGGACATGCTATACAGTATACAGAGGAGCTATCACAGGACGTGCTATACAGTATACAGAGGATCGGTCACAGGACGTACTATACAGTATACACAGGAGCAGTCACAGGATGTGCTATACAGTATACAGAGGAGCGGTCACAGGACGTACTATACAGTATACACAGGAGCAGTCACAGGATGTGCTATACAGTATACAGAGGAGCGGTCACAGGACGTACTATACAGTATACACAGGAGCAGTCACAGGATGTGCTATATAGTAGATACAGGAGCGGTCACAGGATGTGCTATACAGTATACAGAGGAGCGGTCACAGGACGTACTATACAGTATACAGAGGAGCTATCACATGATGTGCTATACAGTATACAGAGGAGCGGTCACAGGACCTGCTATACAGTATACAGAGGAGCGGTCACAGGACGTACTATACAGTATACAGAGGAGCTATCACATGATGTGCTATACAGTATACAGAGGAGCGGTCACAGGACCTGCTATACAGTATACAGAGGAGCGGTCACAGTACATACTATACAGTAGATACAGGAGTGGTCACAGGACGTGTTATACAGTAGTCTGAGTCCGCCCTGGAGCTCCAGTCAATGGCTCATTTTCCCACCATGGGGGTCACTTGCACCCCCTGATTAGGGCTGGTTTTGGGGGTGAGCTTCTGTACAGTCTGAGTCCTTGTCATTGATATGCACACCGGTATCTTCGCCGTCCTGAGATGGCCGAGGCGTTCGATGACCCTACGACTGTACGGCAGGGACTGGTGAATAGAGGATGATAGAGAATTCTGGTCACGGTGACGCGGAGCCGCCAAACATCTGTTTTGGTGGAAAAAAAAGCCCATCCATTATTTTTCCAATGCTTAATGGATTTCAGAGCAAGCAAGGACGGCAAATGGACCCGAGTCTAATGGAGGCGAAAAATCATCACGTAGAGTGTTGTAATAATATGGGGGAGGGGAGCGGGCCGGGGAGGGGGGGGGGGGATGGAAAATACTACTACAGATCCTCTATATACTGCTCTCTTCTGTAACCTGTGTGACTATCAGGGCGCCACCTGCAGGCAGGTCCTATGTAATACACCTGCTGTCACCTTCCTCCAGCTGATAGAACCAATATGGCGGACAGGATCCGTTCTATTGAAGTAAATAGGAAATAAGCTGCAATACCAAGCATGACCTGTGGGCAGGGGAGGCGCTGTGTCTGGCGGACACAATACATTACTGCATTAGTATTTATCTACCTCCCTTTGTACATGTGTTGCTGCTATTAATAAGGGGTTAATATCGGCCCCCCCCCCCCCCCCCCATTTTCTTTGGGCTCTTCCATTTCATTTTGTAGACTTCCTCATCCTCTCGCTATAATGGGGTCTGCACACGGGGGCTTCTGAGGTTCAGCATTAGACTCCGCGCTCCGGGATATTCTCTCTGACCTCTCGCTGGAAGTTATTTAATAATTAAAGTTTATTATTGATTTCCATCTGTAATACTCAATGAGGTTCTACAGAACAGCACAGAAAATCCCAAGATCTCAGCGCAAGCAGCGGCCGCAGGGCTGGTATCTCCTTACAATGCTCGAAACACTGATTGTGGAGAAACTCAACCAAAGAATATCAGTAATAGCTACAACACATACAAGATTATATGACTCTAATGGATATATTAGGTTCTGGAAAGCTGGGTGGCAATCAATAATTCATCAATACTTATCCTGTACTGATCCTGAGTTACATCCTGTATTATACTCCAGAGCTGCGCTCACTATTCTGCTGGTACAGTCACTGTGTACATACATTACATTACTTATCTGGTATTTTACTCCAGAGCTGCGCTCACTATTCTGCTGGTGCAGTCACTGTGTACATACATTACATTACTTATCCTGTATTATACTCCAGAGCTGCGCTCACTATTCTGCTGGTACAGTCACTTTGTACATACATTACATTACTTATCCGGTATTTTACTCCAGAGCTGCGCTCACTATTCTGCTGGTACAGTCACTGTGTACATACATTACATTACTTATCCTGTATTATACTCCAGAGCTGCGCTCACTATTCTGCTGGTGCAGTCACTGTGTACATACATTACATTACTTATCCTGTATTATACTCCAGAGCTGCGCTCACTATTCTGCTGGTACAGTCACTTTGTACATACATTACATTACTTATCCGGTATTTTACTCCAGAGCTGCGCTCACTATTCTGCTGGTACAGTCACTGTGTACATACATTACATTACTTATCCTGTATTATACTCCAGAGCTGCGCTCACTATTCTGCTGGTACAGTCACTGTGTACATACATTACATTACTTATCCTGTATTATACTCCAGAGCTGCGCTCACTATTCTGCTGGTACAGTCACTGTGTACATACATTACATTACTTATCCTGTATTATACTCCAGAGCTGCGCTCACTATTCTGCTGGTACAGTCACTGTGTACATACATTACATTACTTATCCTGTATTATACCCCAGAGCTGCGCTCACTATTCTGCTGGTGCAGTCACTGTGTACATAAATTACATTACTTATCCTGTGTTATACTCCAGAGCTGCGCTCACTATTCTGCTGGTGCAGTCACTGTGTACATACATTACATTACTTATCCGGTATTATACTCCAGAGCTGCGCTCACTATTCTGCTGGTACAGTCACTGTGTACATACATTACATTACTTATCCTGTATTATACTCCAGAGCTGCGCTCACTATTCTGCTGGTGCAGTCACTGTGTACATACATTACATTACTTATCCTGTATTATACTCCAGAGCTGCGCTCACTATTCTGCTGGTGCAGTCACTGTGTACATACATTACATTACTTATCCTGTATTATACTCCAGAGCTGCGCTCACTATTCTGCTGGTGCAGTCACTGTGTACATACATTACATTACTTATCCTGTATTATACTCCAGAGCTGCGCTCACTATTCTGCTGGTGCAGTCACTGTGTACATACATTACTTATCACAATAGGGATTATAGATGGACAAGCCCTTTAAATGAACAATGCACTACAAGTAAAGCAAAGTGTTTGCAATGTCTCTCAGGATTATATGCTCAGCAGAAGAGCGCTGCTCCAAGGGCTATGTTGGTGTCCCTCAGTTGGTGACCACTCTCTCCAGTGTAAAGGATATGTCTGTGCATCACTGAGCTTGCACTAAAGGGCGATCATTAGAAATATTACAGCTATTCTACCGCCAAGTGCAAATATCAACATCTGCGCCAATGTTTACTCTATGGCTGTTACCAGCAGTGTCTGCCAAGAGGACAGATCTAAGAGAGTGTACAATATGTCAGCAGTGAAGTGGACGAAGTATCAGGATATATGTAATACTGTAACACTCTGCGCTATATATTAAGATAAGATAAGATAAGATAATCCTTTAATAGTCCCACCTTGGGGAAATTTCAGCGTGTTACAGCAGCATAGTAATACAGATACAGGATAATACAGAGTAATATGTTACAGACGTAGACACAGATAAGCTGAGAAGAGAAGATATACTAGGAGTCCTTGGCAGCTAAGGAAAAACAGAAGAGAAAGAGGAAGACCTCATGGTCATCCTCATAATCATTAGTTCTCTGTGCGGAGTGCTCTTCGTTTGGTCTGATGTAGATTATACAGCCTGATCGCGGTTGGAAGGAAGGACTTGCAATAGCTCCTTCTCACACTTGGGGTGAAGCAGACGGTCACTTACAGTGCTGCCAAGTCCCATCAGGGTCCCATACATGGGGTGGGATTTGTTCCCCCGCATGGAGGTCACCACAGACAGTATCCTTCTGTTACCCACCACCTGTACTAGGTCCAGGGGGCTCCCCAGGACAGAGCTGGCCCTCCTGATCAGCCTGTCAAGTCTATTTCTGTCCCTGGTTGATATACTGCTTCCCCAGCAGGCCACACCGAAAAAGATGGCTGAAGCAACCACAGAGTTGAAGAAGGCCCTAAGAAGTGTCCCCTGGACTCCGAAGGCCCTCAGCCTTATTGTTATTGTTATCTATAGTATATTAGAAGCAGTATTATAGTAGTTATATTCTTGTACATAGGAGTAGTATTATAGTAGTTATATTCTTGTACATAGGAGTAGTATTATAGTAGTTATATTCTTGTACATAGGAGCAGTATTATAGTAGTTATATTCTTGTACATAGGAGCAGTATTATAGTAGTTATATTCTTGTACATAGGAGCAGTATTATAGTAGTTATATTCTTGTACATAGGAGCAGTATTATAGTAGTTATATTCTTGTACATAGGAGTAGTATTATAGTAGTTATATTCTTGTACATAGGAGTAGTATTATAGTAGTTATATTCTTGTATATAGGGGGCAGTATTATAGTAGTTATATTCTTATACATAGGAGGTAGTATTATAGTAGTTATATTCTTGTACATAGGAGTAGTAGTATAGTAGTTATATTCTTGTACATAGGAGTAGTATTATAGTAGTTATATTCTTGTACATAGGAGCAGTATTATAGTAGTTATATTCTTGTACATAGGAGTAGTAGTATAGTAGTTATATTCTTGTACATAGGAGTAGTATTATAGTAGTTATATTCTTGTACATAGGAGCAGTATTATAGTAGTTATATTCTTGTACATAGGAGCAGTATTGTAGTAGTTATATTCTTGTACATAGGAGCAGTATTATAGTAGTTATATTCTTGTACATAGGAGCAGTATTATAGTAGTTATATTCCTGTACATAGCAGTAGTATTATAGTAGTTATATTCTTGTACATAGGAGGTAGTATTATAGTAGTTATATTCTTGTACATAGGAGTAGTATTATAGTAGTTATATTCTTGTACATAGGAGGTAGTATTATAGTAGTTATATTCTTGTACATAGGAGTAGTATTATAGTAGTTATGTTCTTGTACATAGGAGGTAGTATTATAGTAGTTATATTCTTGTACATAGGAGGTAGTATTATAGTAGTTATATTCTTGTACATAGGAGTAGTATTATAGTTGTTATATTCTTGTACCTAGGAGTAGTATTATAGTAGTTATATTCTTGCACATAAGGGCAGTATTATAGTAGTTATATTCTTGTACATAGGAGCAGTATTATAGTAGTTATATTCTTGTACATAGGAGGTAGTATTATAGTAGTTATATTCTTGTACATAGGAGTAGTATTATAGTAGTTATATTCTTGTACATAGTTGCAGTATTATAGTAGTTATATTCTTGTACATAGGAGTAGTATTATAGTAGTTATATTCTTGTACATAGGAGTAGTATTATAGTAGTTATATTCTTGTACATAGGAGCAGTATTATAGTAGTTATATTCTTGTACATAGGAGTAGTATTATAGTAGTTATATTCTTGTACATAGGAGTAGTATTATAGTAGTTATATTCTTGTACATAGGAGTAGTATTATAGTAGTTATATTCTTGTACATAGGAGTAGTATTATAGTAGTTATATTCTTGTACATAGGAGCAGTATTATAGTAGTTATATTCTTGTACATAGGAGTAGTATTATAGTAGTTATATTCTTGTACATAGGAGTAGTATTATAGTAGTTATATTCTTGTACATTGGAGTAGTATTATAGTAGGTATATTCTTGTACATAGGAGTAGTATTATAGTAGTTATATTCTTGTACATAGGAGCAGTATTATAGTAGTTATATTCTTGTACATAGGAGTAGTATTATAGTAGTTATATTCTTGTACATAGGAGCAGTATTATAGTAGTTATATTCTTGTACATAGGAGCAGTATTATAGTAGTTATACTTTTATGACTTTCTGAAATTATGTCCAATTATCTCTTCTTTGTGTTTTATAAATGACTTTTATTATCTTTCTCTCCGCGCTTGATATAATGACATCTCGGTGATGCTGCAGGAGAACATGGTGACACGAGGTCACTTGGCACTACATTGCGGTGGAATTAATGGCTGTGGTTCTGACGCTCTGCGCTCTGTTTTATGGGATGTTTAGTTTTGCTCTGTCATGGAGGAATTATTATAATAGCGTGTTCTGTGCAGGATTGGCTCGGAGGTCGTGCGGCAGCAGATCAGATATGACAGCTCGGATTATATTGCTGTATGTGGCTCCAGGTCTGTCACATTAGAAGTTTATTTATCGCTCGGCTCGGTCTCGATTTGTTACTTTGTGATATTTTGTGTCTTACATGTATACACTTTCATGCAGGCTAAGGACGTAGCTCTTCAGTAATGGCGGATTCTCGTCCTCACAACCCTGCAGGGAATTTTCCTAACTTTGTACTTGAGATTAGGGAAACTTTTAAACCCAGAGAGAGGAGAGGAGAAGTTTTTGACTCCCTTTGACTCCTACTTATATTTACAAGGTCAGGGATACCAGTCATATGTTCCATTTTGATAGATCTTGCTTTACGCCTTGGGTCTGTGTCTGACAAGCTTGTGTTCTCTGATATCAGCCAGCAGTGTCATCACATGTGTAGTATTGGATTAGATGAAACGTCTGCTCAGAATCGGGGATGCGCAACTTCAGATTTTATTATCCGCGCTTCTCCCGGACAGAGACAATAGACTTTTTGATTATTTAGATATTCCGTCGAGTTGGGAGAATTTTGCTTGTGGAACATTCCAAGAATAAAGTATTTAATGCCGAGTGTATAAACAGAGGCGCGAGCCAAGCAAAACAGCGCGAGGAGCCGCCATGTAAAGCAATTACTGGGAACCTAACCCTGCACAGGGAGTCAGGGAGGCACCAGGGCCATCTGCTGCAATGCTGCTGTGGTGTATGACCTATGTAACTCTAGGGGGCGCTGAACATCAAATCCGGGGTACTAAGAGGACCCAAGCACTCATCTGTCATGTATACAGATAACATTCCTATGGATAGCATGGAGGGGGGCAGGCAGGAATACATATTAGGAAGCAGAAGCTCCATGATACACCTGAAGGAAAGGGAAACCTGGGCTTGTGTAAGTACCTTATATGTGCCAAGGTACTGCCATGGGTGCTGTAGACCCCCACAGGGATTTGGGCAGGTTACTGTTCCAGTTCTTGTGTTCAGGTTGATTTTTGTTCATGGCACTGCTATGGGTCCTATCAAGAGTCCAATGTTCCTATGTCTGGCATGTGCCTTGGCACTGTCTCATGGGTCACATCACCTCCTATAAGAAAGGGACTCTAGAGTTCAGGCAGGTTATTGTTCATGGTACTGCCATGGGTCCCATCAAGGGTTCAATAATATTGAGTCTGTCTTGTGCCATGGAACTGCTAGAAGTCCCTTCAGAAGTCCAGTACTCCAGTACAAGGTAGTTACTCCCATTGTTCGGGAAGGGAACAAGTTATGGGTTCCTATGATAGGTCCAGTGCTCCTATGTCTGGAGTGTGCCATGGTACTGTTATGGGTCCATATAAGGGTCCAATGTTCCTGTGTCTGGCATGTGCCATGGTACTGTTATGGGTCTACGTAAAGGTCCAATTTTCCTGTGTCTGGCATGTGCGATGGTACTGCTATGGGTTCATGTAAGGGTCCAATGTTCCTATGTCTGGCATGTGCCATGGTACTGTTATGGGTCCATGTAAGGGTCCAATGTTCCTGTGTCTGGCATGTGCCATGGTACTGTTATGGGTCCATATAAGGGTCCAATGTTCCTGTGTCTGGCATGTGCCATGGTACTGTTATGGGTCCATATAAGGGTCCAATGTTCCTGTGTCTGGCATGTGCCATGGTACTGTTATGGGTCCATATAAGGGTCCAATGTTCCTGTGTCTGGCATGTGCATGGTACTGTTATGGGTCCATATAAGGGTCCAATGTTCCTGTGTCTGGCATGTGCATGGTACTGTTATGGGTCCATATAAGGGTCCAATGTTCCTGTGTCTGGCATGTGCCATGGTACTGTTATGGGTCCATATAAGGGTCCAATGTTCCTGTGTCTGGCATGTGCATGGTACTGTTATGAGTCCAATGTTCCTATGTCTGGCATGTGCCATGGTACTGTTATGGGTCCCTATGATAGGTCCAGTGCTCCTATGTCTGGCATGTGCCATGGTACTGTTATGGGTCCATGTAAGGGTCCAATGTTCCTGTGTCTGGCATGTGCCATGGTACTGTTATGGGTCCATATAAGGGTCCAATGTTCCTGTGTCTGGCATGTGCCATGGTACTGTTATGGGTCCATATAAGGGTCCAATGTTCCTGTGTCTGGCATGTGCATGGTACTGTTATGGGTCCATATAAGGGTCCAATGTTCCTGTGTCTGGCATGTGCATGGTACTGTTATGGGTCCATATAAGGGTCCAATGTTCCTGTGTCTGGCATGTGCCATGGTACTGTTATGGGTCCATATAAGGGTCCAATGTTCCTGTGTCTGGCATGTGCATGGTACTGTTATGAGTCCAATGTTCCTATGTCTGGCATGTGCCATGGTACTGTTATGGGTCCCTATGATAGGTCCAGTGCTCCTATGTCTGGCATGTGCCATGGTACTGTTATGGGTCCATGTAAGGGTACAATGTTCCTGTGTCTGGCATGTGCCATGGTACTGTTATGGGTCCATATAAGGGTCCAATGTTCCTGTGTCTGGCATGTGCCATGGTACTGTTATGGGTCCATATAAGGGTCCAATGTTCCTGTGTCTGGCATGTGCATGGTACTGTTATGGGTCCATATAAGGGTCCAATGTTCCTGTGTCTGGCATGTGCATGGTACTGTTATGAGTCCAATGTTCCTATGTCTGGCATGTGCCATGGTACTGTTATGGGTCCCTATGATAGGTCCAGTGCTCCTATGTCTGGCATGTGCCATGGAACGATCATGGGTCCCATAGATGCCCACAAGGAAGGGACTTCACAAGCTCCTGTGTGGGGCACTGCTATGGGCTCCTCCACAGCTGCACCACTGACATGTATAATGGCGCTATTATATATATTTCATCACACTTGTAACGTTTCTTGTGACTGGCACTTGTCCTGGCATTGCTGTGGGTCCTGTACAATGGCTGCAGTGTCTGTTCCTGTGTCTGGCACTCATCGTGGCACTGCCATCAGTCACTTGAGAGGTTTGTGTCTTTACTAACACAATAAAGATTTCCATTGTCTTCAAGGAGCAAATCCGGCTCCTTCGGAAATTGCTAAATTTTGGGACACTCACCTCTGCTGTCATGGATATGTCCAGACTCGGTGATGACAATAGTGATGGAGAATCTACGCCCCTTGGTGCGGCGGATGCATGCATGGCCTGTAGGGGGCCCTTTAAGTCGTAGCCCGTGGCCGTAGCCGTAGCCCGTAGCCGTTCTATCATTGCTGATCTTGCATTTTGGTGCATAAGATAAAAGCAGAGATTTCACAGATACAGCGCGGCGTGCAAAGTGACGGTAACAAATGTTGACAAGCAGACTGGCGGGCGTGAGGAGACTGTCCGGAACAGACTGAACATGTAACAGCGATTCCCTGCCCGTGACACAGACACATAGACACGCTCACAAGATATGGCGAGATACGGACAGGGCCGGGGGTGAATAGTGAAACCTCGCAACTCTCCATTGTGCATTTTATTAAAACTCGTATTGTGTATACAGCTCCTATGCAGAGCTATGTGTCTTGGCGGTTACGTGCGGCGCTTCGTCTAACCCTGCACTCGCGATTTACTTACTTCCCTTTGACCCAGGCTTTCTATAAGAAGGTAAAATGAAGGATAAGACTACACAAAGGTTTGGAGACCTATAGAATTTGAAACATAAAAGTATCCATTTGGTGCAAAAATATACACACCCTTTAAAGGGCAACATTGTTAACTCTTGATATTAACAGAATTTGTGCTCTGAACATTATTGTGCGGCATGTGATAGATATTTTACATAAATTATGTGTAAAATGGCTTTATAAGGACTCCCATCATGCCTCAGGGTTACAGTGGGAGGAGCTTGGTGAGCGCTGCCCTCTAGTGGTAACAGATGGTATATCAGCTTTATTTTCAGCCAATTTGACCATTGAATTCCTTCAACCTTAAAACCCCCCAGGCCCTCACCTCCCGTAGATCCCCAGGGTCGGCCGTCCGTCAGTTGTCAACGCTCGATTGACACGTTTTTATGGCCCAGAATCTGAACGAGACATTGACAGATGCAAAAGTCAATGAGGATAAAGAGGTGGCGACATCTGCCGACATGGCCGATCAATGGGCCGGATGTTTATTGAGCAGATTAATGGACCGAAGGCTCAGGATCAGACGTATTGGACTAAGGAAATCTGGAAAAATATCTTCTGACTGTAGAATATAATGACTGCAGACGGGTTGACAAACATAAAAGGCCAATGGGGGGCTCATCGGGGGATTCTTGTGTCCTGAAATGATATCATTTCTATGGTTCTATAGATTTCAGGTATTAGTTTCCACTGTCATGTCTACGTGTCAGTCTTTACTGCAGTGCTGGCATTCTATTCATGAGCCAATCTATAGGTTCCAGACAGGAGAAGAGCACCGATGATGTCATTGTAAGATAAGTTTATGATGGAAATCTTGCTTATAGCTTTTTGATACGTTTTATAAGGTTCTTATAAGTGTCAGCTTCACATAGCACAGCTCAGAGGGATGAATAATGAGGAGGGAGCCCGAGGAAAAGCGCTCGACACCTTCTCCATGTGGGAATGAGTCAGGGCCGGCGGAGCTTGGAGGTGTCCAATGATCACAATCTTAATTGACTGATGTGACGCTCCGGCGATAAGCCAGTGCGCGAATCTTATGGTGAGTCAGGGCGTCGTGGTCTCCGTGTGGACAATCAATGATATGAAACACAAGTCGTGAAGATTGCGAGATCCTCGACTGATATTGGATTGGATATCCTCCGCTAAGGTCGTGATCCTCCGGTAATATCCTTTATAAGATCACCGTCTATAAAGGAGGAAAAGCGAAGACGCACGGAGGTCACCAGTGAAGGAATCGGAGGTCACCAATCCATCAATGTGTTGTAGGGGTGACCTCATAGAAGTCCTAGAGGATACAGTATATAAATGACTCTGACCCCAGTCCATCTGTGACCCCCAAAATACCCATAAGATATTAGGAGGAAACCCCCAGTGCGGATGTGGCTCCCTCCACAGGGTAACAGATGACGGCCATCTTCACTGCACACCATAAATCTGTATCTCACACATTAAATACTACAATATACAGGCTCAGAATAATACCGTTATAAAGAGCCAACATAATACTTCCATATAGTGCCAAGACAAGAGGTCCATAATCAGGTCACATCATACTGCCATATACTGTAATATGCAAGCTCCATGTCATACCCATTTCAAAGCACTCACATAAAACCGCCATATAGTGACTAGATAATATTACCATATACTTGCCTCATAATACCGTCATACAGCTCCCATACATAATACTGCAAGCTCAATACATGTCACTCTGGATTACTAATTTTCAGACTTCCATATGAAATGAGATCCCCGAGAAACTGACCCCCACCCATAATACCACCCCACAATGTGTCCGCTGGTATGAGGAGTATACGGCTTCCTGTATTCCCCTTGTATACAGTCTGCAGGACTTGCTGACAGATGCAGAAAAATCAATGCTGGGAATAGGGGCTGGATACGTATATGAGCATATAGCGGAGGATGGGCAGCCCTGGCGCCAGCCTGGAGGAATGGCAGATAATAGACGGGCCAGGACAGATGACGGCTACCTGCTCTACCTGCCCCAGGAGGGTGACAGCCCCGAGGACACTTACAGGACGACTTACCCTTATGGCTCACAGATTCTCACTGAATTCCTTAGACCTCCTCCCCAATATGAACCTTATATCAGCCTGAAGCCCCTGAGATCACATCGTAGCCCCCGGGGTCTGCAATGTAAAGGTGTCATCTCCAATCTGCAGCGCCAGGGAGAGGAGAAGGGCCCGGGGGAGCCAAGGGGAGTCAGTAACTGTAATGAGAGTGACGCTGGATGGAGCTCCATAGTAATAGAGAAGGTAACTGAGTGTTGTCAGCGGGTGTCAGGTAAGTAGTCAGGGAGATAAAGGACAGTATATACATTCTATAGGGCCCGTATACACATTCTCATCAGCCACATTGTGACAAAGGACGATAGGAAATGCTAAGAACGACGATCACAGGGTTATTAATGGAGATTTCACTTGTTACTTTTTTGGTATCAAATCTACAGAGACGCATTAAAGTCACAGTAATGTGCGGATATTGATATTAATTAGATCCACAGCTTACATGTAATTCTCCCAAAGCTGGAAAACTGCCCGGACATCAGATCTGTACAAAACATCCTTTCTGCTACTTCTACAGAATCTCATGTTCTTATAAATAATATTCTATGAATAAAATCACTTGCGAATAAAACCAGTGTAATAGAACAAAATATAACTACTATAATACTGCCCCCATGTAACTACTATAATACTGCCCCATGTAACTACTATAATACTGCCCCATGTAACTACTATAATACTGCCCCATGTAACTACTATAATACTGCCCCATGTAACTACTATAATACTGCCCCATGTAACTACTATAATACTGCCCCATGTAACTACTATAATACTGCCCCCATGTAACAGCTATAATACTGCCCCCATGTAACTACTATAATACTGCCCCATGTAACTACTATAATACTGCCCCATGTAACAGCTATAATACTGCCCCCATGTAACTACTATAATACTGCCCCATGTAACTACTATAATACTGCCCCATGTAACAACTATAATAATACCCCATGTAACTACTATAATACTGCCCCATGTAACTACTATAATACTGCCCCATGTAACTACTATAATACTGCCCCATGTAACAACTATAATACTGCCCCATGTAACAGCTATAATACTGCCCCATGTAACAGCTATAATACTGCCCCATGTAACAACTATAATACTGCCCCCATGTAACAACTATAATACTGCCCCATGTAACTACTATAATACTGCCCCATGTAACTACTATAATACTGCCCCATGTAACTACTATAATACTGCCCCATGTAACAGCTATAATACTGCCCCATGTAACTACTATAATACTGCCCCATGTAACAGCTATAATACTGCCCCATGTAACTACTATAATACTGCCCCATGTAACAGCTATAATACTGCCCCATGTAACTACTATAATACTGCCCCATGTAACTACTATAATACTGCCCCAAGTAACTACTATAATACTGCCCCACGTAACTACTATAATACTGCCCCACGTAACAGCTATAATACTGCCCCACGTAACAGCTATAATACTGCCCCACGTAACAGCTATAATACTGCCCCATGTAACTACTATAATACTGCCCCATGTAACAACTATAATAATGCCCCGTGTAACAACTATAAAACTGCCCCGTGTAACAACTATAAAACTGCCCCGTGTAACAACTATAAAACTGCCCCGTGTAACAACTATAAAACTGCCCCATGTAACTACTATAATACTGCCCCATGTAACAACTATAATAATGCCCCATGTAACAGCTATAATACTGCCCCATGTAACTACTATAATACTGCCCCATGTAACAACTATAATAATGCCCCATGTAACAACTATAAAACTGCCCCGTGTAACAACTATAAAACTGCCCCGTGTAACAACTATAATACTGCCCCATGTAACAGCTATAATACTGCCCCATGTAACTACTATAATACTGCCCCATGTAACAACTATAATACTGCCCCATGTAACTACTATAATACTGCCCCATGTAACTACTATAATACTGCCCCATGTAACAACTATAATACTGCCCCATGTAACAGCTATAATACTGCCCCATGTAACTACTATAATACTGCCCCATGTAACAACTATAATACTGCCCCATGTAACTACTATAATACTGCCCCATGTAACAACTATAATACTGCCCCATGTAACTACTATAATACTGCCCCATGTAACTACTATAATACTGCCCCATGTAACAACTATAATACTGCCCCATGTAACAGCTATAATACTGCCCCATGTAACTACTATAATACTGCCCCATGTAACAACTATAATACTGCCCCCATGTAACAACTATAATACTGCCCCCATGTAACTACTATAATACTGCCCCATGTAACTACTATAATACTGCCCCCATGTAACTACTATAATACTGCCCCCATGTGACTACTATAATACTGCCCCATGTAACAGCTATAATACTGCCGCATATAACAGCTATAATACTACTCCTATGTACAAGAATATAACTACTATAATACTACCTCCTATGTATAAGAATATAACTACTATAATACTACCTCCTATGTACAAGAATACAACTACTATAATACTACTCCTATGTATAAGAATATAACTACTATAATACTGCTCCTATGTACAAGAATATAACTACTATAATACTACCTCCTATGTACAAGAATATAACTACTATAATACTACCTCCTATGTACAAGAATATAACTACTATAATACTACCTCCTATGTATAAGAATATAACTACTATAATACTACCTCCTATGTACAAGAATATAACTACTATAATACTACTCCTATGTACAAGAATATAACTACTATAATACTACCTCCTATGTATAAGAGTATAACTACTATAATACTACTCCTATGTACAAGAATATAACTACTATAATACTACTCCTATGTACAATAATATAACTACTATAATACTACTCCTATGTACAAGAATATAACTACTATAATACTGCCCCCTATGTATAAGAATATAACTACTATAATACTACCTCCTATGTACAAGAATATAACTACTATAATACTACCTCCTATGTACAAGAATATAACTACTATAATACTACTCCTATGTACAAGAATATAACTACTATAATACTACCTCCTATGTACAAGAATATAACTACTATAATACTACCTCCTATGTACAAGAATATAACTACTATAATACTACCTCCTATGTATAAGAATATAACTACTATAATACTACCTCCTATGTACAAGAATATAACTACTATAATACTACTCCTATGTACAAGAATATAACTACTATAATACTACCTCCTATGTACAAGAATATAACTACTATAATACTACCTCCTATGTACAAGAATATAACTACTATAATACTACCTCCTATGTACAAGAATATAACTACTATAATACTACCTCCTATGTATAAGAATATAACTACTATAATACTACCTCCTATGTACAAGAATATAACTACTATAATACTACTCCTATGTACAAGAATATAACTACTATAATACTACTCCTATGTACAAGAATATAACTACTATAATACTACTCCTATGTACAAGAATATAACTACTATAATACTACTCCTATGTACAAGAATATAACTACTATAATACTACCTCCTATGTATAAGAATATAACTACTATAATACTACTCCTATGTACAAGAATATAACTACTATAATACTACTCCTATGTACAAGAATATAACTACTATAATACTGCTCCTATATACAAGAATATAACTACTATAATACTACCTCCTATGTACAAGAATATGACTACTATAATACTATTCCTATGAGTCCAAACAGATTTGATGACTCTAAGAACAGACTTGTCGTCACTTTTTATATGAAAGTGAAAGTAATTTCTTATCAAACTCAATCAGGTGGTTGCACTGTATACGGTGTTATTCTTGCAGTTACTATATATAGATATTTTACCTCTTCACCAGTTACTGTAGTATCAGAATAAGTGACCTTGCCTGTAGTTGTCAGACGTTGCGATCCCTGTAGATCTTGTACATTTATTTAGTGTGACCTCCATCAGAAGGTACGGTACTAGAGATGTGGGAAAACCGTAATATCCATTCCATCACTGACCTTCCTATGGTGTGTCTTATAGCAGAACAGTCTCTACTTATTTCTATCTACAGTGATTGTATAATATTTGCTCATGCACCGCCATCTTGTGTGATGAAACTATTTCATAAATGTCTTTAGCTTGTGATAGTATGGCAATATTTTATGTGATATGGCCTTATTATTTGGACACAGTATGGCGCTTTTATTTGGGTACAATATGGTAATATTCGGGTGTAATACGGCCCTATTGCTCGAGCAGTTTGGCGCTGTTATTTGGGCACAGTATCTTCACATTCAGATGTAATATGGCCCTTTGCTGTTATTTGGGTACGGTATGGCAGTGATTTTATATTCCTATTCTTTTACAGCACAGACTCGGGCTCCAGCCGCAGTTTTTGTAGGGGCCCTCAGCTCTCGTGTCTGTGGCCCCCGCCGGCCTGTGCGGGATGGATGTGCCTTGTAGATCCCTGTCTGTGGATAATTCGGGTTATATAACCGCCATTACTTCTGTCTCACAGCACTCGCTCCATAGAGGAGGGAGAAGACATTCACTGAGCGAGGACTGCGGTAATCTACCAGGAGCCCGGGGGGCGCCGACTACTTAACCCGCTCGCTGTCGCCCTCACCCGCAGCCTACATCGTATCGTTACCGCGTCTCGCATATCACAGTGCTCATAGGGGCGAAGAAATCCATAATGGATGAAACGTCTCAATATCCAAAATACCGCAGCCTGCAGACGTCGCCGATACCGGAGAAGACGCAGGGTCTGATTGTCACCGCGCGGGGCCGGGAGGGTTTATTTAACCCCTTCATTGCTCAGCATTGACTGATATGGGGAGTTTATACTGGGGAGGGGGCTATTTCAGCAGCACAGAGCACTTCAGCTTTCCTCTACATTGATGCAGTCTTGTACGTGGAGAGGCGACACTGCACCCTGGACAATCCTGATCCGTATCTCGAGTGCAGACAGTTTGTGGGCAGCAGCTGTGGCTGCCAATGTCGCTGCCATCGATCCTCTGCGGCCGGCGAGCAACACAATCCGGCAGAGCACTCAATGAATGGAAGCGGCAATCGTCATTAACCTCCGGGCTACCAGGAGCTCAGGGGAGACCACACCGTATACACTCTACTCCTGAAATACTCTGTGCTGCTGAGAGGACCCTACATTTATTACTAGGTCTCTACGATTAGCGCAATTCTCTCCTGAAACACTCTGTGCTGCTGGCGATCTTGCTTCATCTGCTGTGTAGCTCTCAGTCTGTGGCCTCCTCTATAAGATCAGCACACTCCTCTCCTGAAATACTCTGTGCTGTCAGGGATTCTGCACATTTCACTATGCAACTCTGTCTGTAACCTCCCCTATAACATCAGCGTACTGCTGTCCTTAAATGCTCTGTGCTGCTGGTTACCTGCTCTCTCCCTTTCCTTGTTTTACCACTCTTATCCCTCTTCTCTCCTGAAATACTCTGTGCCCCTTATGTATTTCTCAATGTGTGACCTCTCAGCAGATCAGTACAATGCTCTCCTAAAATACTCTGTGCTGCTTACTCACTTCCACCAAGTAACTCTCAGCCCATGATTTAGCACTCTTCCCTCCTGAAATACTCTGTGCAGCTGGAGCACTAATCTCTAGTACATTCCCCATCTTTTTCCGTTGCGCTGCTCCATCCCCTGTATTGACTTTTTCCCTATAATTTGGATATTCATTGAGTTAATATGACTGATGTAAACCTGAGAGATTGTGCTAAGAGTTCCTGCTGGGAGAGGGGCAGAGAGAACAGCTCCACTTAGTGTTAGGACAGGGAACTGCAGGAGAAAGCACACAGAGTACAGGGGAAACACAGTTTGGGGTTTGTGTGTTTATAAATCCTTTACATGTTTGGCGCTATTGGCCCTTTAACTGAATTTTGAGCTCTGTGATGTCACGATGAGGATGGAGAGCGGGGGATGGAGCGCTCCATGGTCAGGTGATACATCACACCTCATCAGGATTCTGGCCGGGTAACAATACGGGCATTTTACCGAAAACAAAAATTCAGCTTCATCAGTCTCTGTCACAAGAATATAATGCGAGGGGCTGAGATCTGCAGTGAGTGATGTCATTATACCCAACTGATTTGCCACGCTGTATGACAGACATCAGTAATACATCCACTATATGTATGGGTATGGCGGTTACATTATAGAAAGTGACAGCGTCAGGTTGTCCAACCTACGTACAGACCACCTATACTGCCACTGCTTTGCTTGTGTGTCAGTCTGCACTGTAGCCCTGTCATTCTATTCATATGATAATAACCACTTTGGTGATTTATACTTATACTATAGACTTACATTATATATTGTGACCGCATTACTATTAAGCCCTGCCACAGACAGATCTCCATAGGAATCTTCCTCTATCCATCACGAGGCCGCCATAGAATACAACGACTCCCAATATCTTGCCTCTTCTCTTCCATCGAACTAATAGCGCCATCAATCGTCCCAGAATGCTCAGCGCTGGCTCTATTTCCATCATGTGGAGGTCGAGGTCAGACCTGAGCATGTGAATGGGTGTGAGACTCTAATGAAACACTCTCTCTAATTATCCAGACACATGATGGGGGGAGTAGTCACATATATAGCTCTATAGGTGTCATGGACTGTACACCATTTACAAGAGAGGTGATAAGTAATTACCGGGTCCACCCCTGGGGATGAGGGGGGATGGGGGGTCGGCAAGTGAATCTGCAGGGGTCACGTTTCATGATTTTTTGTTGTTGAGACAGATGAAATCTCAGTAATCTACAAGTTTATATTAGGAATAAGTGAGGATGTGAAATATCAGCCCCCCCCTCCCCCTTTTCCTTATGGTACAGTCCTCACACCCTAAGAACCAATCGGGGGTGGGTGGGGGGGTGTCAGCTCTACTTAGGGGACCAGAAGGTCAAGTTTATTGTAAGATATCATGTGATGTGAATACTGTGACTGTGTTATATATTGTTACATTGTATCTACAGTATGTTCTATGATATGTTCTATATTATTGTATTACATTGTTATATATTACACTATATTTTATATTCTGATACATTATATTATGTTATATTTAGATTATATTCTGATACATTATATTCTATCTTGTATACAGTATATACAGTATATATATATTTACTGTAGTCTGATCTGTTGAGTCTCGGAGCCTTTATCTGTTGCGATCTGTCCAATATTTGACGCGGCGGCTCCTGCTGCTCAGACCTAGTGTTGGATTTGGGGCATCTGGACCCCCCCCCACCATCTGTTGCCCTCTGGGGTACCAGTAACACATTAGTTGGGTCTCAGTCTGATTGTCTCAGCTCTCACTGTATATATATATATATATATATATATATATATATATATATATATTTGGTGTAGCTTTATATCCATATGATGAAGTAGAAATAATCGGCTTTTCTAAGATTGTGGAAATCTCAGTAACACAGAGTCCTGATCTTCTATATACACTATACATACACACTATATACCATATATACAAACCACTCTATATACCCTCTACTGCCCCCTACCCATTCCAGGCTCTGACATTAAAGGGGATCTCCAGTTCTTTGTAATTGAAGTTCCATCTCTGGATAAAGGAGAAGTTCTACAACTTTACGTTTCCATCACTCTGTATACAGCTCATCCTGCTCACAGCTGAGGGGTTGTTACAGTTGTATCCAGTCTAGACAATGCTCTGTGAACACATCAACAGTATCCGCACAAATCTGTCTTCTGGTTTGCTACAATGTAAGGCTGGATTCACATCTGCGTTCAGGTTTCTTTTTGGGGAGTCTGCAGATACCTTTGGAAACCCGCAGACCCCATAGACTATAATGGGGTCCGAGTGGTTTCCGGAACGGAATCCCCATATGTAATGCAAGCGCTGGTGTGAACTCAGCGTCACAATCTGGTTTAGCTCACAGCATTGTCCAGTCTGATACAATTGTAACAAAGCTGTGAGCAGGACAAGCCGTGTACCTGTGAGCTTTGTTGTGTCACATTCTAACAATCTCCACATTTGTGAATTCTCCGTCTAATAAGATTCTTTTTCTCTTCCTCTGCAGAGTCTTTAAGAAAGCCAGTCCTAATGGAAAGGTGAGCGGCCATCTTATTCTCATGCTTGCTGATTCCTATGAGATGTAGGTGATGGATGGGATTATGGGATGTAGCAGATGTATGGGATGATTTTCCTTACATTTATATTACCAGTCTTAGACATCTACACAGTATACTATCTGGTGACTTCAGACACCTCCAGAGCTGCATTCATAATTCTGCACTTTTATTAACTCTTAAACTCTAGTCACACCCAGAGCTGTGCTCCTGTGACGTTAGTGTTACATGCACAATTCTGTTGTTTTATCATGTCTTATAAGCCATCCAGACACCTCCAGAGCTGCATTCACCATTCTGCACATTCATCATGTCCTTTACTTTATCCACACCCACAGCTGCATTGCCTGCTCTTCTATTCCTTTATATTGTCTACTCCAGTCACACCTAGATCTGCATTCATGGTTGTAATGTCAGTCTGGTACAGCAGTCACCTCTACAGCTTCATTCACAGTTCTGGTGCTGGATCACATCTTATACTCTAGTCACTTCCAGAGCTGCATATGCAATTCAATGCTTTCATTATATCTTATATTCTAGTTACATCCAGAGCTGCGGGTAGGTTTGGTATCACAGTCCACGCAGGGTTAATTACTGAGAGCTGTTATGGGACATGTTATAGGAGTAGCGATGAATCCTGGGGTTTGTTACAATGTATCAGGACATGTGTATAGACAGTCACGCTGCACCCTGGCGGTGTCGCAGTCCTTACAGGTACCTGCGTGCTCATGTGCGGTCCCGGGGGGTCGGGGTCTGTTCTCTGGCTGTAGAATCTTCATACTTGGAGTCTGATCAGTTTTTCGGCTTCTAGTAGCCCCATCATGGCTGCAGCACATTTTACATTTCTCTCAGTCTGCCAGGACTTTACTGCCCCACATGTCCTGTCCTTTCGCTCCCTATATATACCATATGTCCTGTCCTTTCGCTCCCTATATATACCATATGCCCTGTCCTTCGCTCCCTATATATATCGTATGTCCTGTCCTTCGCTCCCTATATATACCACATGTCCTGTCCTTCGCTCCCTATATATACCATATGTCCTGTCCTTTCGCTCCCTATATATACCACATGTCCTGTCCTTCGCTCCCTATATATACCATATATCCTGTCCTTCGCTCCCTATATATACCATATGTCCTGTCCTTTCGCTCCCTATATATACCATATGTCCTGTCCTTCGCTCCCTATATATACCATATATCCTGTCCTTCGCTCCCTATATATATCGTATGTCCTGTCCTTTCGCTCCCTATATATACCATATGTCCTGTCCTTCGCTCCCTATATATATCGTATGTCCTGTCCTTTCGCTCCCTATATATACCATATGTCCTGTCCTTCGCTCCCTATATATACCATATATCCTGTCCTTCGCTCCCTATATATACCATATGTCCTGTCCTTCGCTCCCTATATATACCGTATGTCCTGTCCTTCGCTCCCTATATATACCATATATCCTGTCCTTCGCTCCCTATATATACCATATGTCCTGTCCTTCGCTCCCTATATATACCATATGTCCTGTCCTTCGCTCCCTATATATACCATATATCCTGTCCTTCGCTCCCTATATATACCATATGTCCTGTTCTTCGCTCCCTATATATACCATATGTCCTGTCCTTCGCTCCCTATATATACCATATATCCTGTCCTTCGCTCCCTATATATACCATATGTCCTGTCCTTCGCTCCCTATATATACCATATGTCCTGTCCTTCGCTCCCTATATATACCATATGTCCTGTCCTTCGCTCCCTATATATACCATATGTCCTGTCCTTCGCTCCCTATATATACCATATGTCCTGTCCTTCGCTCCCTATATATACCATATGTCCTGTCCTTCGCTCCCTATATATACCATATGTCCTGTCCTTCGCTCCCTATATATACCATATATCCTGTCCTTCGCTCCCTATATATACCATATATCCTGTCCTTCGCTCCCTATATATACCATATGTCCTGTCCTTCGCTCCCTATATATACCATATGTCCTGTCCTTCGCTCCCTATATATACCATATGTCCTATCCTTCGCTCCCTATATATACCATATGTCCTGTCCTTCGCTCCCTATATATACCATATATCCTGTCCTTCGCTCCCTATATATATCGTATGTCCTGTCCTTCGCTCCCTATATATACCGTATGTCCTGTCCTTCGCTCCCTATATATACCGTATGTCCTGTCCTTCGCTCCCTATATATACCATATGTCCTGTCCTTCGCTCCCTATATATACCATATGTCCTGTCCTTCGCTCCCTATATATACCATATGTCCTGTCCTTCGCTCCCTATATATACCATATGTCCTGTCCTTCGCTCCCTATATATACCATATGTCCTGTCCTTCGCTCCCTATATATACCATATATCCTGTCCTTCGCTCCCTATATATATCGTATGTCCTGTCCTTCGCTCCCTATATATATCGTATGTCCTGTCCTTCGCTCCCTATATATATCGTATGTCCTGTCCTTCGCTCCCTATATATACCATATGTCCTGTCCTTCGCTCCCTATATATACCATATGTCCTGTCCTTCGCTCCCTATATATACCATATGTCCTGTCCTTCGCTCCCTATATATACCATATGTCCTGTCCTTCGCTCCCTATATATACCATATATCCTGTCCTTCGCTCCCTATATATATCGTATGTCCTGTCCTTCGCTCCCTATATATATCGTATGTCCTGTCCTTCGCTCCCTATATATACCGTATGTCCTGTTCTTCGCTCCCTATATATACCATATATCCTGTCCTTCGCTCCCTATATATACCATATGTCCTGTCCTTCGCTCCCTATATATACCATATGTCCTGTCCTTCGCTCCCTATATATACCGTATGTCCTGCTCATGCTCCACAGCGCCCCTCAGAGGCCCTTGTAGCTTCCATATTACATAGGCTACATCTAATCCAGGGGGTCAGTATCATACAGTCCATCCCCTGCTGCTGCTGCCCCCTGTAGGTGGAGGTTAGAAGGGCGTTAGTCAATGGATGATGGTGACATGACTTGTCGATACAATGTATCCACCTGACAATGATCGGCCCCTGTTCTTTCTTAATCCTTGTGTGTGTGAACAGGCTCACAGATTCTTGCCATGTTTCCATCCGCAGGTTTTTTTGCTCCCCGCCTGGTGCCGACTCATTTGCAGTCTGGCAGATCCTATATAAAACCCTGGGTTATAAGTCCCGGCCGCCGCGCGCTCCAGCGGTTTCCATGGTACTAAGAGTTATAGAGAAAAACCTTTCAGCACTAAAAGCTTTCGAAAGAAAGAAAAGCGAGTTGTGGGGTCCAAGGTCGTCGCTGTGCGAGACGGCGAGCGGCGAATACAAGCCCTGACCACAGCGATGCAATTGTAACAAACCCTCAGCTGTGACAGGGCTGCCCAGGACAGTTCCCATATAGTGACAGCAAACAGATCACCAAAGAGATGAA
This sequence comes from Leptodactylus fuscus, assembly GCF_031893055.1. Taxonomy (NCBI): domain Eukaryota; kingdom Metazoa; phylum Chordata; class Amphibia; order Anura; family Leptodactylidae; genus Leptodactylus; species Leptodactylus fuscus. Next base: position 277,021,643 of record NC_134266.1, on the reverse strand, counting down.
GACAAAGTAAGGGTTAAATAGATAGTTATGATAGATCATATACTCTAGTTACACCCAGAGCTGCAGTCACTCTTCTGCTATTGCTGTACATCATGTTATACTCCAATCACATTCAAAGCTGTAGTGTATTCAATGTTCATTATTTTACATGAACCAGCAGGGGGCAGTAAGGAGTTGCAGGGTCAGACATCCTGTGATGCAGCAGAGCCCTATAACGCCAGGACCGAGCTGACCCAGGTCCATATATACAGTATATATTATATATATATCCCTTCTGCCCCCATTCAGGAGGATATAGCGGCAGAGTTTCCAGCTATTCATGGTTCCATCGTCTCTCCTCTCAGTGATTGGATTTGTATTATTTGTCAAGGGAAGGGAAAACAGAACAGATGGATCTCATCAGCGGTGACCACAGGGGGCGCTCTTCTGTAGCCATGTCTGTGATTGATCTGTGTAATCACACGGCCCACGCAGGAGCAGCAGCAAAATGTATCAGAGCCCGGAGCGGCGGCTCATACATATCACTCATGTATACGGGTTATTACCAGTGACGGTGCACGGCAGTATAATCACTGGGACCTGTCCGAGCTCACCAGTATAATCACTAGGACCTGTCCGAGCTCACCAGTATAATCACTGGGACCTGTCCGAGCTCACCAGTATAATCACTGGGACCTGTCCGAGCTCACCAGTATAATCACTGGGACCTGTCCGAGCTCACCAGTATAATCACTGGGACCTGTCCGGGCTCACCAGTATAATCACTGGGACCTGTCTGAGCTCACCAGTATAATCAGTGGGACCTGTCCGAGCTCACCAGTATAATCACTGGTACCTGTCCGAGCTCACCAGTATAATCACTGGGATCTGTCCGAGCTCACCAGTATAATCACTGGGACCTGTCCGAGCTCACCAGTATAATCAATGGGACCTGTCCAAGCTCACCAGTATAATCACTGGGACCTGTCCGAGCTCACCAGTATAATCAGTGGGATCTGTCCGAGCTCACCAGTATAATCACTGGGACCTGTTTGAGCTCACCAGTATAATCACTGGGACCTGTCCGAGCTCACCAGTATAATCAGTGGGACCTGTCCGAGCTCACCAGTATAATCAGTGGGATCTGTCCGAGCTCACCAGTATAATCACTGGCATCTGTCTGAGCTCACCAGTATAATCAGTGGGATCTGTCCGAGCTCACCAGTATAATCACTGGGACCTGTCCGAGCTCACCAGTATAATCAATGGGACCTGTCCGAGCTCACCAGTATAATCACTGGGACCTGTCCGAGCTCACCAGTATAATCAGTGGGATCTGTCCGAGCTCACCAGTATAATCACTGGGACCTGTCTGAGCTCACCAGTATAATCAGTGGGACCTGTCCGAGTTCACCAGTGTAATCACTGGGGCCTGTCCGAGCTCACCAGTATAATCACTGGCATCTGTCTGAGCTCACCAGTATAATCACTGGGACCTGTCCGAGCTCACCAGTATAATCACTGGGACCTGTTTGAGCTCACCAGTATAATCACTGGGACCTGTCCGAGCTCACCAGTATAATCACTGGGATCTGTCCAAGATCACTAATATAATCACTGGCATCTGTCTGAGCTCACCAGTGTAATCACTGAAATCTGTCCGAGCTCACCAGTGTAAGCACTGGGATCTGAATGAGCTCACCAGTATAATCACTGGGATCTGTCCGAGCTCACCAGTATAATCACTGGGACCTGTCCGAGCTCACCAGTGTAATCAGTGGGACCTGTCCGAGCTCACCAGTATAATCACTGGGACCTGTCCGAGCTCACCAGTATAATCACTGGGACCTGTCCGAGCTCACCAGTATAATCAGTGGGACTTGTCCGAGCTCACCAGTATAATCAGTGGGACCTGTCCGAGCTCACCAGTGTAATTACTGGGACTTGTCCGAGCTCACCAGTGTAATAATTTGTGTGAAGGATCTCGCCTCGCCAAAGCCACTTTAACCCAGCCTCTGGCCTACCTGGCCTTGCCACAGGCAAAAATGCGATCACCTTTTTACCTTTACCGTCCGCTCTCACCCTGAGAGAGGGACCGGGTCTTATAGGATAGCAAGGCTCTCAGTCCACTGATCCCAGACACCCCCTGCTAAGAATAACGAAGTTAGCACAATCATGACAATGCTGTGCCCAGGTTGAGACAAAGGGATGAGCCAAGCTACCTCCAGGGAGGAATTAGGCTTGGACAATTGGACACTATCTCTGGCATCTTGCTAATCAGGTCGAGTAAATTAACAGGGAAAAAGGGAAATATATCTGAGAAGGCAGTGAAAATAACCCAAATCTCTAGGCCATTCATCACAACTGGGACTTGTCCGAGCTCACCAGTGTAATCACTGGGATCTGTCCAAGATCACTAATATAATCACTGGCATCTGTCTGAGCTCACCAGTGTAATCACTGAAATCTGTCCGAGCTCATCAGTGTAAGCACTGGGATCTGAATGAGCTCACCAGTATAATCACTGGGACCTGTCTGTGCTCACCAGTATAATCACTGGGACCTGTACGTGCTCACCAGTATAATCAGTTGGACCTGTATGAGCTCACCAGTATGATCATTGGGACCTGTCCGAGTTCACCAGTATAATCAGTGGGACCTGTCCAAGCTCACCAGTATAATCACTGGGACCTGTCCGAGCTCACCAGTATAATCACTTAGGCCTGTCCGAACTCACCAGTGTAATTACTGGGACATGTCCGAGCTCACCAGTATAATCACTGGGACCTGTCCGAGCTCACCAGTGTAATCACTAGGCCCTGTCCGAGCTCACCAGTATAATCAGTGGGATCTGTCCGAGCTCACCAGTATAATCACTGGGAACTGTCCGAGCTCACCAGTGTAATCACTAGGCCCTGTCCGAGCTCACCAGTATAATCAGTGGGACCTGTCAGAGCTCACCAGTATAATCAGTGGGATCTGTCCGAGCTCACCAGTATAATCAGTGGGATCTGTCCGAACTCACCAGTATAATCAGTGGGACCTGTCCGAGCTCACCAGTATAATCACTGGGATCTGTCCGAGCTCACCAGTATAATCAGTGGGATCTGTCCGAGCTCACCAGTATAATCACTGGGATCTGTCCGAGCTCACCAGTATAATCACTGGGACCTGTCTGAGCTCACCAGTATAATCAGTTGGACCTTTCCGAGCTCACCAGTGTAATCAGTGGGACCTGTCCGAACTCACCAGTATAATCAGTGGGACCTGTCCGAGCTCACCAGTATAATAAGTGGGATCTGTCCGAGCTCACCAGTATAATCACTGGGATCTGTCCGAGCTCACCAGTATAATCACTGGGATCTGTCTGAGCTCACCAGTATAATCACTGGGACCAGTCTGAGTTCACCAGTATAATCACTGGGACCTGTCTGAGCTCACCAGTATAATCAGTGGGACCTGTCCAAGCTCACCAGTGTAATCAGTGGGACCTGTCCGAGCTCACCAGTATAATCACTGGGATCTGTCCGAGCTCACCAGTATAATCACTGGGATCTGTCTGAGCTCACCAGTATAATCACTGGGACCAGTCTGAGTTCACCAGTATAATCACTGGGACCTGTCTGAGCTCACCAGTGTAATCAGTGGGACCTGTCCGAGCTCACCAGTATAATCACTGGGATCTGTCCGAGCTCACCAGTATAATCACTGGGATCTGTCTGAGCTCACCAGTATAATCACTGGGACCAGTCTGAGTTCACCAGTATAATCACTGGGACCTGTCTGAGCTCACCAGTGTAATCAGTGGGACCTGTCCGAGCTCACCAGTATAATCACTGGGATCTGTCTGAGCTCACCAGTATAATCACTGGGACCAGTCTGAGTTCACCAGTATAATCACTGGGACCTGTCTGAGCTCACCAGTGTAATCAGTGGGACCTGTCCGAGCTCACCAGTATAATCACTGGGATCTGTCCGAGCTCACCAGTATAATCACTGGGATCTGTCTGAGCTCACCAGTATAATCACTGGGACCAGTCTGAGTTCACCAGTATAATCACTGGGACCTGTCTGAGCTCACCAGTATAATCAGTGGGACCTGTCCGAGCTCACCAGTATAGGTTTTCTTCTTCTTATATATAACATTGTCTTCGCTACATGGAGTTTTCCCCGCACTAGACTGTAGGAGCCGCTAATAGTGAGCTGTACATTAGGGAGTGTTCACACCTGCGATCGATCACCGTCCCGCTTTCCGCTTTAAAAATTGAATTTTTCAGAAATCCTCTATGGGGTCCGCGGGTTTCCTTACTGCTCCGCAGTGTGAGCCTGGCCTTAGGGTGGCGCTGTCAGGGCGGCTCTGCACACAATCCAGGTGTGACTGCCGTCTTTTAAATGTCTAATAGACTGTCAGCTCCTTATAGTGTACGAGCGATACCTGACCTGACCTGATGTCTTCTCTCCGCACAGCTCACCGTGTATCTGGGGAAGAGGGACTTTGTGGATCACATAGATGTTGTGGACCCTGTGGGTGAGTGCAGGAAACCCCAGATATCCTAATTATTACTCATCTGATTCATCACTGCTATTACTACTGTTATTTTATATGAGTTACATGATAAGATTCTGCTGTCCTTCAGTCACCACTAGGGGGAGCTCAGGAGCTAACTGTGTTACTATGGAGCTCAATGCATACACTGTACTCAATCAGCTCCTGCGCTCCCTCTAGTGGTGACTGTATATAATCTGTCTGCAGTCAGCTCCTGCGCTCCCTCTAGTGGTGACTGTATATAATCTGTCTGCAGTCAGCTCCTGCGCTCCCTCTAGTGGTGACTGTATATAATCTGTCTGCAGTCAGCTCCTGAGCTCCCTCTAGTGGTGACTGTATATAATCTGTCTGCAGTCAGCTGCTGAGCTCCCTCTAGTGGTGACTGTATATAATCTGTCTGCAGTCAGCTTCTGAACCCCCCTAGTGGTGACTGTATATAATCTGTCTGCAGTCAGCTGCTGAGCTCCCTCTAGTGGTGACTGTATATAATCTGTCTGCAGTCAGCTGCTGAGCTCCCGCTAGTGGTGACTGTGTATAATCATTCTGCACTCAGCTCCTGAGCTCCCTCTAGTGATGACTGTATATAATCAGTCTGCAATCAGCTGCTGAGCTCCCTCTAGTGGTGACTGTATATAATCAGTCTACAGTCAGCTGCTGAGCTCCCTCTAGTGGTGACTGTATATAATCAGTCTACAGTCAGCTGCTGAGCTCTCTCTAGTGGTGACTGTATATAATCAGTCTGCAGTCGGCTCCTGAGCTAGTGGTGGCTGTATATAATCAGTCTGCGGTCAGCTCCTGAGATTCCTCTAGTGGTGACTGTATATAATCTGTCTGTAGTCAGCTCCTGAGCTCCCTCTAGTGGTGGCTGTATATAATCTGTCTGCAGTCAGCTGCTGAGCTCCCGCTAGTGGTGACTGTGTATAATCATTCTGCACTCAGCTCCTGAGCTCCCTCTAGTGATGACTGTATATAATCAGTCTGCAATCAGCTGCTGAGCTCCCTCTAGTGGTGACTGTATATAATCAGTCTACAGTCAGCTGCTGAGCTCCCTCTAGTGGTGACTGTATATAATCAGTCTACAGTCAGCTGCTGAGCTCTCTCTAGTGGTGACTGTATATAATCAGTCTGCAGTCGGCTCCTGAGCTAGTGGTGGCTGTATATAATCAGTCTGTGGTCAGCTCCTGAGATTCCTCTAGTGGTGACTGTATATAATCTGTCTGTAGTCAGCTCCTGAGCTCCCTCTAGTGGTGGCTGTATATAATCAGTCTTCAGTCAGCTCCTGAGCTACCTCTGGTGGTGGCTGTATATAATCTGTCTGCGGTCAGCTCCTGAGCTCCCTCTAGTGGTGGCTGTATATAATCAGTCTTCAGTCAGCTCCTGAGCTACCTCTGGTGGTGGCTGTATATAATCTGTCTGCGGTCAGCTCCTGAGATTCCTCTAGTGGTGACTGTATATAATCAGTCTGCAGTCAGCTCCTGAGCTCCCTCTAGTGGTGACTGTATATAATCTGTCTGCGGTCAGCTACTGAGCTCCCTCTAGTGGTGACTGTATATAATCAGTCTGCAGTCAGCTCCTGAGCTCCCTCTAGTGGTACCTGCAGGAAGTTGGGATGGAGCTCACCTCTATGCAGGAGGTTTGGAGCTTTGTATTAGAACATCAGAGCTGTAATCACTATGAAGATATAAAGTTGTTCAGTGCAGACATTTGGTCTTCACGATATATAAGATCTTGAGACGCCTCTAAATTGTGAAGACAACTTCTGGCCTCTTCTCGGCAGGCAGGAGAAGGGTCTCATCCATGGAGTCTTCCCTCTCATGTCTCGTGGGGTTCCCCTTTAACCCCACTGTATAATCTTCTGTCTCCTTTAAGATCTTCCCCCAGGTTTGATGTTCTTGCCGCCGCTTCTTGTTGGCGCCCGGCCCGCTATGGTTTTCTAATTACTCCTGGTGAAAGCCGCTTTCTTCATCCTCCGCGACTCATTTGCTCGCAGCGAGGAGGAATTTAATATTCTACCTGTGAAACTTCTCCGCGACCTCTGTCTACTAAAACAGAATCAATTATGGTATGCAAATAAGGCAAGAGGCAAGAGAAGGCAAGTGCAAAAGTATGTGCCCCCCACCAGTCATCAGATATTAGACTGGATCGTACTGAAGAGCTCGGTATAGTATTACCATAGGCAGCCGGCTCTTCTGACAGTCGCCCCCTCCTGGCTGGGAGTGCACCATAAGTGTTATCATCCCCGGAGCAGAAATCATACTGGTGGCCACACAAGAGCGCAGAATGGGGGTGAGGATAGAAAGATATGGGGGTGAGCATCAACTACCCTGAGAGACTCCAGGTATCCGAGCTGAGAGGTCTATAGGTATTATGCTCAATGCCAAGTGGTGGCCGGAGAGGGGTAAAGTCATCGATATCCAGCACATGTGGGGCCCATGATGAAAGGGGGGCCCAGTATGGCCTCCACTCCTACTGGTACTGTCAGAGAGGCCACCAGGGGGAGTCCACTGCATGCTGCCCTTGAGATCAATACTAGCAGTATAATCCTGTGTGCAGTGACTCCCCCTGGTGGTGACTGATATATGGTGGGAGCAGGATATGGACACCGCTCCCCATCACCATTGGCACAGTATGTACAGGCGGCATCATCTAATACAATGGCGGAATTATTACATGACTTGTGTAAATAGATAAATAATAAAACCTGCAAATATTTACTACAGGAAAAAGCTACAAAACTAATCCCCAAGAACAATACAGAGGGCAAATATATACTGCCCCGACCGGACAAATATATACTGCCCCCACTGGACAAATATATACTGCCCCGACCGCACAAATATATACTGCCAAGACCGGACAAATATATACTGCCCCGACCAGGCAAATATATACTGCCCCAACCAGACAAAAATATACTGCCCCGACCAGGCAAATATATACTGCCCCAACCAGACAAATACATACTAACCCGACCGGACAAATATATACTGCCCCGACCGGACAAATATATACTGCCCCGACCGGACAAATATATACTGCCAAGACCGGACAAATATATACTGCCAAGACCGGACAAATATATACTGCCCCAACCGGACAAATATATACTGCCCCGACCAGGCAAATATATACTGCACCGACCGGACAAATATATACTGCCCCGACCGGACAAATATATACTGCACCGACCGGACAAATATATACTGCCCCGACCGGACAAATATATACTGCACCGACCGGACAAATATATACTGCCCCGACCGGACAAATATATACTGCCCCGACCGGACAAATATATACTGCCCCGACCGGACAAATATATACTGCACCGACCGGACAAATATATACTGCACCGACCGGACAAATATATACTGCCCCGACCGGACAAATATATACTGCACCGACCGGACAAATATATACTGCCAAGACCGGACAAATATATACTAACCCGACCGGACAAATATATACTGCACCGACCGGACAAATATATACTGCCCCGACCGGACAAATATATACTGCCCCGACCGGACAAATATATACTGCCCCGACCGGACAAATATATACTGCACCGACCGGACAAATATATACTGCACCGACCGGACAAATATATACTGCCCCAACCGGACAAATATATACTGCACCGACCGGACAAATATATACTGCACCGACCGGACAAATATATACTGCCCCAACCAGACAAAAATATACTGCCCCGACCAGGCAAATATATACTGCCCCAACCAGACAAATACATACTAACCCGACCGGACAAATATATACTGCCCCGACCGGACAAATATATACTGCCCCGACCGGACAAATATATACTGCCAAGACCGGACAAATATATACTGCCAAGACCGGACAAATATATACTGCCCCAACCGGACAAATATATACTGCCCCGACCGGACAAATATATACTGCCCCAACCGGACAAATATATACTGCACCGACCGGACAAATATATACTGCCCCGACCGGACAAATATATACTGCCCCGACCGGACAAATATATACTGCCCCGACCGGACAAATATATACTGCACCGACCGGACAAATATATACTGCACCGACCGGACAAATATATACTGCCAAGACCGGACAAATATATACTAACCCGACCGGACAAATATATACTGCCCCGACCGGACAAATATATACTGCCAAGACCGGACAAATATATACTGCCAAGACCGGACAAATATATACTGCCCCGACCGGACAAATATATACTGCCCCGACCGGACAAATATATACTGCCCCAACCGGACAAATATATACTGCACCGACCGGACAAATATATACTGTCAAGACCGGAAAATATCACCCGCCCATAGGGCACTCACTGTATAGGTAGGACTGTAGGACAGGAGAATACAATCTATTACTATCTGTTATCAGCCATGTCAGGAGAGGAGAGGCCGACTGTAGGACAGGAGAATACAATCTATTACTATCTGTTATCAGCCATGTCAGGAGGGGAGAGGCCGACTGTAGGACAGGGGAATACAATCTATTATTATCTGTTATCAGCCATGTCAGGAGAGGCCGACTGTAGGACAGGAGAATACAATCTATTACTATCTGTTATCAGCCATGTCAGGAGAGGAGAGGCCGACTGTAGGACAGGGGAATACAATCTATTACTATCTGTTATCAGCCATGTCAGGAGAGGAGAGGCCGACTGTAGGACAGGGGAATACAATCTATTACTATCTGTTATCAGCCATGTCAGGAGAGGAGAGGACGACTGTAGGACAGGGGAATACAATCTATTACTATCTGTTAGCAGCCATGTCAGGAGGGGAGAGGCTGACTGTAGGACAGGGGAATACAATCTATTACTATCTGTTATCAGCCATGTCAGGAGAGGCCGACTGTAGGACAGGAGAATACAATCTATTACTATCTGTTATCAGCCATGTCAGGAGAGGAGAGGCCGACTGTAGGACAGGGGAATACAATCTATTACTATCTGTTATCAGCCATGTCAGGGGAGGAGAGGCCGACTGTAGGACAGGGGAATACAATCTATTTCTATCTGTTATCAGCCATGTCAGGAGAGGAGAGGCCGACTGTAGGACAGGGGAATACAATCTATTACTATCTGTTATCAGCCATGTCAGGAGAGGAGAGGCCGACTGTAGGACAGGGGAATACAATCTATTACTATCTGTTATCAGCCATGTCAGGAGAGGAGAAGCCGACTGTAGGACAGGGGAATATAATCTATTACTATCTGTTATCAGCCATGTCAGGAGAGGCCGACTGTAGGACAGGGGAATACAATCTATTACTATCTGTTATCAGCCATGTCAGGAGGGGAGAGGCCGACTGTAGGACAGGGGAATACAATCTATTACTATCTGTTATCAGCCATGTCAGGAGAGGAGAGGCCGACTGTAGGACAGGGGAATACAATCTATTACTATCTGTTATCAGCCATGTCAGGAGAGGAGAGGCCGACTGTAGGACAGGAGAATACAATCTATTACTATCTGTTATCAGCCATGTCAGGAGGGTAGAGGCCGACTGTAGGACAGGGGAATACAATCTATTATTATCTGTTATCAGCCATGTCAGGAGAGGCCGACTGTAGGACAGGAGAATACAATCTATTACTATCTGTTATCAGCCATGTCAGGAGAGGAGAGGCCGACTGTAGGACAGGAGAATACAATCTATTACTATCTGTTATCAGCCATGTCAGGAGAGGAGAGGCCGACTGTAGGACAGGGGAATACAATCTATTACTATCTGTTAGCAGCCATGTCAGGAGGGGAGAGGCTGACTGTAGGACAGGGGAATACAATCTATTTCTATCTGTTATCAGCCATGTCAGGAGAGGAGAGGCCGACTGTAGGACAGGAGAATACAATCTATTACTATCTGTTATCAGCCATGTCAGGAGGGGAGAGGCCGACTGTAGGACAGGAGAATACAATCTATTACTATCTGTTATCAGCCATGTCAGGAGAGGAGAGGCCGACTGTAGGACAGGGGAATACAATCTATTACTATCTGTTATCAGCCATGTCAGGAGGGGAGAGGCCGACTGTAGGACAGGAGAATACAATCTATTACTATCTGTTATCAACCATGTCAGGAGGGGAGAGGCCGACTGTAGGACAGGGGAATACAATCTATTACTATCTGTTATCAACCATGTCAGGAGGGGAGAGGCCGACTGTAGGACAGGAGAATACAATCTATTACTATCTGTTATCAACCATGTCAGGAGGGGAGAGGCCGACTGTAGGACAGGGGAATACAATCTATTACTATCTGTTATCAGCCATGTCAGGAGAGGCCGACTGTAGGACAGGAGAATACAATCTATTACTATCTGTTATCAGCCATGTCAGGAGAGGAGAGGCCGACTGTAGGACAGGGGAATACAATCTATTACTATCTGTTATCAGCCATGTCAGGAGAGGAGAGGCCGACTGTAGGAAAGGGGAATACAATCTATTACTATCTGTTATCAGCCATGTCAGGGGAGGAGAGGCCGACTGTAGGACAGGGGAATACAATCTATTTCTATCTGTTATCAGCCATGTCAGGAGAGGAGAGGCCGACTGTAGGACAGGAGAATACAATCTATTACTATCTGTTATCAGCCATGTCAGGAGGGGAGAGGCCGACTGTAGGACAGGAGAATACAATCTATTACTATCTGTTATCAGCCATGTCAGGAGAGGAGAGGCCGACTGTAGGACAGGGGAATACAATCTATTACTATCTGTTATCAGCCATGTCAGGAGGGGAGAGGCCGACTGTAGGACAGGGGAATACAATCTATTACTATCTGTTATCAGCCATGTCAGGAGAGGAGAGGCCGACTGTAGGACAGGGGAATACAATCTATTACTATCTGTTATTAGCCATGTCAGGAGAGGAGAGGCCGACTGTAGGACAGGGAAATACAATCTATTACTATCTGTTATCAGCCATGTCAGGAGAGGAGAGGCCGACTGTAGGACAGGGGAATACAATCTATTACTATCTGTTATCAGCCATGTCAGGTGAGGCCGACTGTAGGACAGGAGAATACAATCTATTACTATCTGTTATCAACCATGTCAGGAGGGGAGAGGCCGACTGTAGGACAGGGGAATACAATCTATTACTATCTGTTATCAGCCATGTCAGGTGAGGCCGACTGTAGGACAGGAGAATACAATCTATTACTATCTGTTATCAACCATGTCAGGAGGGGAGAGGCCGACTGTAGGACAGGAGAATACAATCTATTACTATCTGTTATCAGCCATGTCAGGAGAGGCCGACTGTAGGACAGGAGAATACAATCTATTACTATCTGTTATCAACCATGTCAGGAGGGGAGAGGCCGACTGTAGGACAGGGGAATACAATCTATTACTATCTGTCATCATCCATGTCAGGAGAGGAGAGGCCGACTGTAGGACAGGAGAATACAATCTATTACTATCTGTTATCAACCATGTCAGGAGGGGAGAGTCCGACTGTAGGACAGGGGAATACAATCTATTACTATCTGTTATCAACCATGTCAGGAGGGGAGAGTCCGACTGTAGGACAGGGGAATACAATCTATTACTATCTGTTATCAGCCATGTCAGGAGAGGAGAGGCCGACTGTAGTACAGGAGAATACAATCTATTACTATCTGTTATCAGCCATGTCAGGAGAGGAGAGGCCGACTGTAGGACAGGGGAATACAATCTATTACTATCTGTTATCAGCCATGTCAGGAGAGGAGAGGCCGACTGTAGGACAGGAGAATACAATCTATTACTATCTGTTATCAGCCATGTCAGGTTGGTGGGGGATTTATATTATGGTCCGATATGAATTTTGAGTTTTCATGTTTGTGTTCGTTATCTGTAGATACAATGTATTTATTCACATATTTCTGTATTTCTTTTAGATGGTGTTGTGCTGGTGGATCCCGAATATTTAAAAGAAAGGAAAGGTAACCTACACGACGGTATCTTAGTGATCGTCTGCTAGATACACTGTATATCTTAAGATTCACAAAATCCACTGCCAAAAGAATATAAAGAACATCTTATTGCTGTTACATGGTATCTTATTGTTAAGTTCCTCAGGGGTGGGGCAATATGGTTTCAACAACCCTGTTTTTCTAATCATGGGTGGGGCAAGGAGCATTGAAAATCAATGGGGTTCCAAGTTTATGATTGGGCAGAATCCAGCCCCTGTTCAGGGACCTGCCTACGAGGAAACAATAAGCAAGTAGGGTTTGATATTTTCCTCTAGAATTTTTGGTCAATGAAATTTTTGACCATTTTTCACCTGCCAGAAATTAATCTCTAATTACATGTAATTACAGACGTGGGGCTGAGCGGAGCCGTCCCGTAATTACAAGCCTCGCTGCTTCTGTCATCTCTATTATAGATGCGTCTCTCAAAAACTAGAGTGCAGAAAATTAGCGGTTTGTCTTCATGTTTGAGACTGAACATCACGAGAGCGTGATCCGGATAATGAAGCAGTCACGCGGTTGGCATCTCGTCAACCTTCAGATCCTGCCAGCCCTTAATTACAGCCAGGCTTTGTCTCTCGTTCCTCCAGTGTTTGTGACGCTGACTTGTGCTTTTCGTTACGGACGCGAGGACCTTGACGTTCTGGGTTTGACATTTCGCAAGGATCTTTTCGTTGCCAACATTCAAGCTTTCCCACCGGTCCCCGAGGAGAAGAAGCCGCTGACACGACTGCAGGAACGCCTGATTAAGAAGTTGGGTGAGCACGCCTACCCGTTCACCTTTGAGGTAGGAGAAAGGACCCGTCACGTCTTCTTATTGGGTCAAAAAATTCTGGTTGAAAAAAGGAAATTTAAAATTTTTCAAAAACATGTAAATTTGCGCATAAGATCCAAGCAATAGTAAGAAGCGGAGACTCGGATGTTTAAGTTCTCATCGTGACCCTTTTATTCTCTTAGTCCAAGAAAAAAGAAAAACTTTGTTTGAGACACAGCGCCACACCTGTCCACAGGGTACAAGTGGTATTGCAGCCCAGTTCTGTTCACTTCAATGGAGCTGAGCTGCAGTTCCAGACACAACCTGTGGACAGATGTGGTGCTACTTCTAGAAATAAGCAGCCATGTTTTTGTTATCTAGAACAACAACCCCCTTAGTCTTAAATAT